>NW_028232417.1:0-36924 GCF_054491065.1 Syngnathus leptorhynchus | reverse complement strand
GCCCTCGATCGCGGCCTCCAGCGCGGGCCGATTCTTTACCCGTGTCTGGCTGTTTGGAAAGCGCGGATCATCGACCCATTCGGGATGACCCAGCGCCGCCGCCATCCGCTCCCATATCGTCTGGCTACTGGCACCGATCATCATGAACCCGTCGCCCGTCTCGAAACGCTGGTAAGGCGCGTTCTGGCGATGGCGCGAACCCTGCCGGGTTGGCTCGACACCGTCCGCGAGATATCCCGCGCTGGTCCATGAACTGAAGGCAACTGCCGTCTCAAACAACGAACACTCGATCAAGCGGCCCTGCCCCGTTCGTTCACGCTCATAAAGCGCGGCCAGAATACCTTGGCTCGCCCACATGCCCGTGCCGAGATCGCAAATCGGAACTCCGACGGACGTCGGCGGCCCGTCCGGCTCGCCGGTAACATGCATCATACCCCCAGCCCCCTGGGCAATGAGGTCAAAACCACCGCGCGCTGCTGCCGGGCCATCGTATCCGAACCCGGAAAGCTGCGCGTAGATCAGGCGTGGATTGATCTTGCGCAGATCTTCCCAGCCAAGCTTTGCCCGCGGCATCACGGTTGGCCGATAATTCTCAACCAGGATATCGACGCCCTTCACAAGTTTTAAGAACAGGTCTCGGCCTTCAGGCTCCTTATAGTTGAGCGTGATACCCTTCTTGTTGCGGTTGATATATCGAAAGAACGGATTGAGTTCTTCCCCGACGCCACCCCAGTTGCGGACGTTCTCACCTTTACCCGGCCGCTCCAACTTGATGACTTCCGCGCCCATATCGGCAAGCACCATCGTGCAATACGGCCCCGCCATATGTTCGGTCAGATCAAGCACCTTGATGCCGGCCAACGGACCCTTTGCTTCATCGATGTCTTTCATCTGTCCCATCCTTTTTGGTTTAGGCACAACAGTCGGCTTACTTTGGGCCACGGCAGGTCACTGCAATCAAACTGCCCTACAGCCAGGCATAATCCTTCGAATGCTCTTTCTCGAACGACGCGATCGCATCATCAAACTCCATCGTCATGCCGATGTCGTCGACGCCGTTCAGCATCCGGTGCTTGTCAAAAGGGGCGATGTCGAACTTGAACGTCGTGCCGTTGAGTGCTGTCACCGTCTGCTTCTCAAGGTCGATATCGATCTCCGCACCCGGAGCTTCGTGCATATGCGCGCGCAGAGTATCGCACTCTTCACGCGACAGGATCACAGGCAGCACACCGTTTTTCATGCAGTTGCTGCGGTGGATATCCGCGATGCTCGGCGCTATGACCGCACGGATGCCATTGGCAACCAACACATTGACCGCATGCTCGCGTGATGACCCGCAGCCCCAGTTGACATCGGCCACGATGATCTTGCCATCGCGGTAGGGTTCTTTGTTGAAGATGAAATCCTTGTCACTGCCATCGGGATTGAATCGCAGATCATGAAACAGGAATTTGTCATACCCCGGCATCGTCGAGGGGTGACGCAGCAACCGCGCCGGGATGATCGCATCCGTATCGCAATTCGCAATGTCGATCGGCACGCCCATCGCCTTGAATGACTTGAAAGCTTCCATATCAAGCGTCCTCCATCATGGTGCGCACATCCGTGAAATGTCCCGTTACCGAGGCTGCGGCGGCCATCGCCGGGCTTACCAGATGCGTGCGGCTGTTGACGCCTTGCCGACCACGGAAGTTGCGATTGCTCGTTGACGCCGATCGCTCACCAGACTTCAAGAGGTCACCATTCATGCCGACGCACATCGAGCACCCCGGCAGTCGCCACTCCATGCCCGCATCGGTAAAGATCTTGTCGAGCCCTTCGGATTCGGCCTGCGCCTTAACGAGGCCCGATCCTGGAACGACAAGTGTCTGAACCTTCGCCCGGCGCCCTTTCGCGACAGCCGCGGCCAATCTCAAGTCCTCGATCCGAGCGTTGGTGCACGCACCGATGAACACTTTGTCGATCGCGATGTCCGTGACCGGCGTTCCGGCTTCAACCCCATATAGTCGTAAGCCGCCACCATCGTTGCGCGGCGATCGGATCGCTCTCTTTGTCTGGATCGGGTAATTGCTCGGTCACCTGCACCGCTTCCTGCGGACTATTCCCCCAGGTCACCATCGGTGCGATCGCATCACCATCGACGGCCACTTCGGCATCGAAAGTTGCATCGGCGTCCGAGGGCAGCGTTCGCCAGAATTTTTCCGCCAAATCCCATTTTGCACCCTGTGGCGCGAACGGGCGGCCCTTGACGTATTCGATGGTCTTTTCGTCGGGCGCGACCATGCCGCAGCGGCTGCCGGCTTCAATCGTCATGTTGCAAACAGTAAGCCGTCCCTCCATCGACATGTCGCGGATCGCGGAGCCTGCATACTCGATCGCATACCCCGTACCACCGGCGGTGCCGATCTGCCGGATGATCGCCAGGATAACGTCCTTGCCAGTAACGCTGAACCCAAGTTTGCCTTCGACGTTGATGCGCATGGTCTTGGGCTTCTTTTGCCACAAGGTCTGCGTCGCCATAACGTGTGTGACTTCCGATGACCCGATCCCCATCGAGATGCAACCGAGCGCGCCATGCGTGGAGGTATGGCTGTCCCCGCACACCATCGTAAGGCCCGGCAGTGTAATGCCTTGCTCGGGCCCAACAACGTGCGCGATGCCCTGGCGCTCATCGCCCCAAGGAAACACGGTAACGCCGAATTCCTCGCAGTTCGTGTTGATCGCAAGCGCAATCTCTTTCGCGCGCGGATCAGCAAGCTCATCGAGTGAGGCCGTATGCGTTGGCGTGTAATGATCCGGCGTGGCAAAGGTCTGATCGGGTCGCCGCAGTTTCCAACCGTTCTGCCGCAGGCGCTCAAAACCCAGATCGACCCGTCGTGCAACAGGTGCCGATCGATATAGAGCAATGTCTGACCGTGTTTTTCGGTCACGACATGCCGGTCCCAGATTTTATCAAACAACGTCTTAGCCGCCATTGGCGCACCTCTACGGTCTCAAATGATCGATTTCGCAGACCAGAATAATACTCTTGGCCGCCAAAGAACATGATGATGGGCGCCGTTGGGCGGACGGACGCTCGGATATCCGGTCAGCGATGACAGAAAACCATGCCAAACGTTCTTTGAGCCCACACTTTGTTACGTCTCAGCTTGGCACAGCTTCGAACGACCCTCTAACCAAAAAGACAGCAAATCGTCAGAGGACACCACTTCAACATAGTTTCTTAGAGTTTTTCCGATGACTTGAGGTCCGGAAATCTTGAATGAACGGCAAATCGAGACGTGAAGAACTTTGCCCAATCAGAGCGTGGCGCTGTCGCAGTCATCTTTGCTTTCACGCTGATACTGATCGCAACAGCCACAGGAATAGCCATTGACTACGGCCGGGCGCACCACCTTCGACAGCAGATGCAGACAACACTCGATGCTGCAGTCTTTGCTGCCGCAAAATCAAGTCTGGACCCGAACATCGATATCCAAGCTGCGGTTACAGACTTCGTCAGCGCAACTGAGTTGCCAAAACAGCATTTCACGATGACTGAATTGACCGCTGCCAAGGAAAGCAATGGATTGGTGTCCGGAAAAATGACCGGCTCAATGCCAACCAGCCTTATGGCCATTGCGGGTTATGAGGAAATGAAAATCAACGTGAAGTCGGCCGTCGCATTTGGCGATAATAAAATCGATATCGTCCTGGCGCTGGATACGACCGACTCAATGGCTGGCACGCGCCTCGAAAGTTTAAAACCGCCGCCAACAATCTGATCGACGTATTACACAACATCCCTCGAGCTGCCGACTCTGTGAAAATCGGCGTCGTACCATTCTCCAATTACGTTAACGTCGGCCTGGCCAACCGCGACCAAAGTTGGATATCCGTGCCCCTCGACTACACCGGCCCGACAACATGCAGCATGACAAAGCCAATACTGTCAAAAAGCGGTTGCACAACACAGACCGGAACCGGAACACGCGATGGCATCCCCTATACCTACCAATACGAAACCTGCACGGATTACGTTTACGGGCCTGAAGTCGAATCGTGTTCAACGCCATCGTACACTTGGCACGGCTGTGTCGGCTCTCGTAACTATCCGCTGAACATACAAGATGGGTCCTATGGAACACCGATTCCAGGATTGCTGAACACCTACTGCGCCTCACCGCTGACCCCCTTGACGAACGACAAACAAGCCGCCAAGGACGCCGTCTCCGCCCTCACTGCTGCAAACTCAACCTACATCCCTGCAGGACTTGCGTGGGGGTGGCGGGTTGTATCGCAACGAGAACCTTTCGCCGAGTCCCAAGCCTCAGGCAGCAACACGTCTCGTTACGTCGTATTGATGTCTGATGGTGCCAATACTCTGTCACCGAGCTATCCGAAACATAGCAATTCCGATGCCGCAGAATCCAACGGACTGGTTGCCGAGCTTTGCACCAAGATGAAGCCTGACGAAGTCGAAATTTTCACGATTGCTTTCGACGTCATCGATCCCACGATCAAATCGCTGCTGCAAAGTTGCGCTTCTGAAGGTGGAGCCTTTTACGATGCCGTCAATGCAGCGCAGCTCGAAGCAGCATTTGAAGCAATCGGCAACAGCCTGACGCAAATCAGACTTGCCAAGTGACCCAGCCACCCGACACAACCAACAATTGAAGCATCAAGATTATCAACCAAAGCCTATTCAAATTGAAACGATTAAAAATAAAAATATATCGTATAATGAATTTACAACCAAATTCATAAACTATTCCGTTTATCAGGGCACAAAGTAACAATCGGTTAGATCGAAAACATTATCCTCGAATGCAACTTAAAATCAGTCGAAGTTCACGTGAGGTATTCGGAGTTGGGCATGAGATCATTTTGAACAACTTTCATAAGAACGAACGCGGATCGATCGCAATCATATTCTCGTTTGTCCTCTTGATGATCGCAGTCGTCGTCGGCGGAGCCATCGACTATGCTCGCTATACCAGCGCCAAGACGCAGACATCAGCAGCCCTGGATGCGGCGGTATTGGCCGGCGCTAGAACACTTTTGCTTGGCGGCAACGCGAATGAAGCCAGAACGGCCGCCGCACAATATTACGCGACGAATACCAGCGACCGTGGACCGAACATTACTGACACGGTACGTTCCAGGTAACCGACCAGAACACCGCCATCAGCGGCAGCGGCAATGCACATCTTCCGACGACGTTCTTGAAACTCGCCGGCATTCAAAGCCTGCCTCTCGTTTCGTCACCCGCTACAAGCTTTCCGAAAGCGAAAATCAACGGCGGCAGTGGAGACATTGAAGTTTCCGTAATGATCGATGTAACCGGCTCCATGTGCGATGACGGCACAGGGCCATGTACCACGGGAACGAAGATCAACGCGATGAAAGTTGCCGTCACGGACCTTATCAATATCGTCGTTCAGGCTGATCAATCGCAGGTTAAGACTCGGGTGGCACTCGTCCCCTTCGCGAGCCGCATTCGCGTCGCGCCCGATGGCAGCGGGGCAAGCCTGATGAAATCGTTGACGGATTTGGACGCAACGTACAGTGGTTGGAAAAACGTCTGCACAAATTCGGTTTTGGTCAGGTCATCCGGAGAATCTCAGAACTGGGTCTGCGACACCTGGGAAGTTCAGTATCAGTCGGACCTGAAGATCCGTCCGTGCGTTTCGGAGCGCTTCTATGAAACCGGTTGGGTTATGGATTACACCGACGATGCACCCGGTAACAACGCCTGGATGAACGCGACCAGCGGGCGCCGCTTTCCGATCAGCACGGATAGCGCCAATTCGCCTTACACAACCGGCCTCGGGCAAACTCAGGCTGACCCTTCCGATCAATATGACTATGGTGTCCTTGGTTCCTGCTGGTCAGCGGACGGCAACACGATCGTGCCGCTGTCGTCAGACAAAACCGCACTTTTGTCCGCAGTCAACGGCCTGACGGGTGAGTGGGAAACCGCTGGAGCACTCGGAACAGCATTTAGCTGGTACATGCTTTCGCCCAACTGGTCGCAAATCTGGCCGACCAGTGCAAAGCCAGATTCATACGCAAAGCTGACGCAAACAAAGCCGAATGGTGCACCAGCTCTCCGCAAAGTCGCTGTTTTGATGACAGATGGCGCCTATAATACCTTCCGCAGTTGGGCAGGTCAGGATCAGCAGGACGTTTCCGATCATGCCAAAGCCTATTGCGCAGCAATGAAGGCGAAAGGTATCGAGATCTACACGGTCGGGTTCGATCTCGATGCCCTTCCGGCCGCGGAAAAAGCGATCGCAATCGACACGCTGCAGTCCTGCGGTACGGACATTGAGCACTTCTACAATACGTTCAATCCGACGGAGCTTCAGTCTGCCTTTCAAGATATCGCAGTGACGCTATCGTCGATCAGCCTCAGCAGGTAGGCCGTGAATTGCTGTGGATGTTCTGCGTCCACAGCAAGTCGCCTATTCGTCTTCCAGAAGCTTATAAATCACCGGGCTGTAATAGTTGCCCAGTCCCTTTTCCGCGGCCAACTGCAACCGGCTTTGTGCGTGCTTGGCACTTTGCGCATCAACGCCGACCTTCTCGGCAAGATCGAGTGCGTAGCCGATGTCCTTCAGCGAATACGTGACCGGAAACTGGTCGTCCGGGTACTCACCGGTCACCATGTGGACACCGTGCTTGCGCATCGCGTAGCTGTCGGCCGACCCCTTTGATAGAATATCGAACACCTTCGACCGATCGACGCCGGCGCGCGTCGCGATCGCCATCGCCTCGGCAAGAGCCGCCACGTTCTGAAAGATGATCATATTGTTCATCAGCTTGAGGACCTGGCCGTTACCGACACCGCCGCAATGCGAGATGTCGCCGCCCATGCATTTAAGATAAGGCAGAACCGCGGCAAACACTTCGTCACTCGCCCCGACCGTGATCGCAAGCGTTCCATTTTCTGCAGCCGGCACCCCGCGCGCAACCGGTGCATCGGCGAACTCAACGCTCTTTTCAGCAAGCGCAGCCGCCACCTCGCGATTGACCTCGACCGTTGCCGTCGTCATATCGACCACCGTCTGACCGGCGCGGACATTGGCAAGCAACTCACCTTTTCCGAACACAACATCGCGCACCTGCGGCTCGCCTGGAACGCACATGAAGATGATATCGGCTTGGCTTGCGACATCCGCAACGGACACCGCTGCCGTGACACCACTCTTCTCGAGCGCCTGAACCTTGGCCGGATCGACGTCGAATGCAATCACGGGTTTCCCGGCTTTCTCCATCAGGTTCCGGCACATCCGCCCGCCCATGACACC
The DNA here is from genome assembly GCF_054491065.1 of Syngnathus leptorhynchus. Taxonomy (NCBI): domain Eukaryota; kingdom Metazoa; phylum Chordata; class Actinopteri; order Syngnathiformes; family Syngnathidae; genus Syngnathus; species Syngnathus leptorhynchus. The sequence continues at coordinate 29,632 of NW_028232417.1, read as the reverse complement.
AAGCCCGATAAACCCAAGTTTCTCGACCGCCATATCCGAATATCCTCCGTCTTACCGCCAAGCGTAACGCACTGCGACATGCAAGCCTGGATTTCAACTGATCATTTACATACCGTGCCGCAGTCCGTCATGCACGACCTCAGTGAAATATCAAAATAGTGCTGATGCCCGTCTCGATCGCCATAAACATCGCGACCGAAAACTGTCATGATACTTTTTGAGACGATCTTGCGCGGGAGAAGCCCTATGTCAGACACGACCACCAAAGCACCTGACTGCGATTACATCATCGTCGGTGCGGGCTCAGCCGGTTGCACCCTCGCAAATCGCCTCAGCGCCGATGGATCGAAGGTCATCCTGCTTGAGGCCGGCCCTTCCGACTGGCACCCGATGATCCACATCCCAGCGGGCGTGTTGCATCTGCTCTATAATTCAAGCGTCAACTGGATGTATGCGACAGATCCGGAGCCCGGCACCGCCAACCGCGCCATCCATTGGCCGCGTGGCCGAGTTCTCGGTGGCTCGAGCTCGATCAACGGCATGCTGTTCGTGCGCGGCAACGCATCCGACTACGACAACTGGGCACAAATGGGCTGTACCGGCTGGAGCTATGCCGACTGCCTGCCGCACTTCAAGTCGATGGAATCGTATCCTCCGGGGGACGATGAACATCGCGGCAAGTCGGGGCCGCTCAAAATCGAGGATTACCGCACGATTTTGCCGTTGACGCACCGCTTTGTCGAAGCCGCGCAAGAGGCGGGTTTCCCCTTCACGCCCGACCTGTCCGGCGCACAACAGGAGGGTGTTGGCTATTCCCAGATGTCGCGCAACGGTCGGTTTCGCGGTTCGACAGCCCGGACCTTTCTTGCCGAAGCCAAAAAGCGACCCAACCTGCGTATCGAAACAAATGCGCTGGCTTCCAGCCTGATACTTGATGGCAAACGATGTGTCGGCGTGCGCTTTGACCAGAAGGGCGAACATCGCGAGCTGCGCGCTGCTCGCGAGGTCATTGTTTCCGGTGGCACAATCAATTCACCGCACCTGCTGCAAGTTTCCGGAATCGGCCCCGCCGCGCACCTGAAGTCGATCGGCGTCGACGTCAAACATGACCTCCCCGGGGTCGGCAGCAACCTCAATGATCACTATGCAACGCGCATCTCATACCGGGTGAAGGATCTGCTCTCGATCAATGAGTATGCCCGCGGCCTGCGTCTGGCAGGTGAAGTTGCGAAATGGCTGACAACGGGAAAGGGTGCGCTGACATTCGGCGTCTCCAGTGCACAGGTGTTCGCACGCAGCCGTGACGGCCTCGCAAGCCCGGACATCCAGCTCCTGTTCTCACCCGCCAGTTACGACGAGCACGTCTTCGGCAAACTCGACAATAAACCAGGGGCAACCTGCGCTGTATCGATCGCCCGGCCCGAAAGCCGCGGTACAATCATGGCAACGTCACCGTTCGCTTCGGACCGCCCGTCGATCAAGCCGAACTATCTCTCCGCCGGAAACGACATGAACGTTGCGATTGCGGGCGTGCGCCATGTCCGCCGCGTCTTCGAAAGCCCAGCGATCGCCAAGCACGTTTCCCACGAGATAACACCAGGCAACAGCGTCGAAACGGACGAGCAACTGGCCGATTTCATCCGCGCCAACGGCATCACGATCTATCACCCGGTCGGCACCTGCAAGATGGGAATTGATCCGATGGCGGTTGTCGACGCTCGCCTGCGCGTACATGGCATGGACGGCCTGCGCGTCATCGATGCTTCGATTATGCCAGCAGTAACGACCGGCAATACCAACGCGCCAACAATCATGATCGCCGAGAAGGGCGCATCCATGATCCGCGAGGATTCGCGCGCATGAGCGAGCCCGGCACCAGTGACCGTCGCGTCCTCCACGCAGACGCCCGCAAATGGTCGATAGTCACTTTGATCGGCACCGGATTTGTTGCAATCGGTCTCTTCTTGATCATCAACAATGGTGATTTCCTGGCATGGTTCGCGACGCTCTTTTTCGGCGGCGTTGCGGCGACCGGTCTATACCAACTGTTCGGGCCCGGGTCGTATCTCGAACTCGATGCCGATCGATTCACAGTCAACAGCCTCGGGCGGACATGGTCCGAGCGGTGGGATGAATGTTACGCCTTTGACACCTACCGAACAGGTGGCAATCGACTCGTTGCCTACGACCGCGCACGTGATGTCGACACCCACATGGCTGAAATGAATAAAATGCTGTCAGGCCGCTCGGCCGCCTACCAGATACTTACGGGTTAAAAGCCCAGGAACTCGCCAACCTGATGAATGCCTATCAAGCAAACGGTGTTGAGCGATCCTGGCAGCGTCACGCTGAGGCGATCACTAAATACAATGATATAATCGCTCTGGAAATGCGCGAAGCCGATCCAGCAGCCGACATAATCACCGAACAGGAATCGATGAACCTCCCTGATGACATGCCAGCCTGGCCAACGCTACTTGTGGTATCTCGCCAACCCCAAAAAGACGGTTCGCGGCACGTCTTGATCTGCGTCGACATCATGTCGCCTGTGAGCCGTTGGATACCCGAAGCGGCGAAGCGCGAACAGGTCTTTGACAAGTTAAACGCGGACGAGTTTCGGATGATTGACCCGGACACCGACGAGGTGCGGAGTGTCAGACGCTATGCCGGATAGGCCATAGATCCCCACGATCGCCAACATTATTCATATTTCCTTGAACCATTCTCTCGACGACCGCGACCTACTGAATGTCAACAACATCTCAGAGGAAGCAGTTCAATGAATTCCAAGATCAAATATTTGATTGCCGCAGCCGTGTTGTGTTTCGGCGTACTGCAAGGTGACCGGGCACAAATTGGCTTGGCCGAGGCACACGCCGCCAGCGTCTGCTTCAAAGGCGGCCAAGCTTACAGCAAACAAGCCTCTGGCGTCCGCAAATCCAAAGCCCAGGAACGCGCACGGCGCAAGTGGAACGACTATGCCATGAGATTGATGGGCACATCGCGCGCCAACTGGAACAACGCAAAATTTCGCGGCTACGACTGTAAAAAGAAGGGCATCTGGTACTGCCGCGCAATCGCCACGCCCTGCATTTGATCGAGAGCACGCACGGATGGTTGCATCAATTGAGATGCAATCATCCGATACGCAGAATTGTTACTTATCGGACTGCTTCCGCGGCCGATCGGATCGCCGCGATATTCGCACCATATGCGGCCGGCTCGGCAACCGACCCACCCTTAAAAACAGCCGAACCCGCAACCAGGACATCTGCCCCCGCCGCGACGACCGACGGTGCAGTCTCGGCCGTCACACCGCCATCGATTTCGATGTGGATCTCGCGTTCCCCGATCATTGCACGCAACTGGCGCACCTTGTCGACCATCGCATGAATGAAGCTCTGTCCACCAAACCCCGGGTTGACGGTCATGACGCATACCAGATCGACACGGTCCAGCACGAACTCGATCGCGCTTGCCGGCGTCGCCGGGTTGAGCGCAACGCCTGCCTTTTTGCCGAGCGCCCGGATCGCCTGCAAAGAGCGGTCAAGATGGGGGCCCGCTTCGACATGCACTGTCATAATGTCCGCACCCGCGTGAGCGAATGCTTCGAGATAACGATCGACCGGAGCCACCATCAAATGCACATCCATGATCGTCTTGATGTGCGGACGAATCGCCTTGCATGTGTCCGGCCCGAACGTGATGTTGGGCACAAAATGTCCATCCATCACGTCGACATGCACCCAATCGGCACCTTGCGCCTCAACGGCCTCGCACTCAGCGCCAAAATTCGCGAAGTCGGCGGCCAGTATCGAGGGCGCAATCCTGATTCGGCGGTCAAAAGTCACGATGTCAGAACTCCCATTATGATATCCCGCAGGAAAACGTCCCTGGGGCATGCACCAGACCATCTCATTCGGTATATAGGCCGAGAAGCACCGAATGTCGCCACTCAAGACCGCAAGCGAAGCTAGACGCCCGCGCAATTCGGCTCGTTCTGCGACTCACCACCGGTATTTTTTCACCCGACAGCAAGCAAGTGGGAAAACGACGATGCGAGAAGGTAGCCAGGCCCGGATCTTCATCGGTGCTGACGGCAATAAACTCGTGGCTGATTGCTGGGGCGATCCTGCTGCTGCACCCGTGCTATTCTTGCACGGCGGCGGCCAGACGCGCCACGCCTGGGGCGGCACGGCGGCGAAAATCGCAGCCGCGGGTTGGCACGCAATCAGCGTCGACCAACGTGGCCACGGCGACAGCGATTGGACGGAACTGTACTCCCGCGCTGATTTCGGCCGCGACGTCGAAGCAATCGCAAACCAGATCGGCAGCCCGCCCATGCTGGTTGGCGCGTCGCTCGGCGGCATATCCGCCCTGTTCGCAGAGGATATGTCAGAGGGCCCACTCAGCCGCGCGCTCGTCCTGGTTGACATCGCACCACGCACCAATCCCGCCGGCGTTGAACGTATCGTCAATTTCATGCGCAACGGGTCCGCCGGTTTCGCCACAATCGACGAAGCCGCCGATGCGGTAGCGGATTATCTGCGCGAACGCAGCCGGCCGAAAGACGTGTCCGGCCTGAAAAAGAACTTGAGATTAAAAGAAGATGGCCGGTGGTACTGGCATTGGGACCCGCGCTTCCTCGACCGGACAGCAAGCAGCCGCGAAGAAGACGCGCTCAAACTTGAAGCCGCCGCACGGCGACTAGAGGTTCCAACCCTTCTCGTGCGTGGTGGCAAGAGTGATGTGCTGACCGAAGACGGGATTGAAGCTTTTCGCGAACTCGTCCCACACGCAAAGTTCGCTGATATCGCCGGCGCCGGTCATATGGTTGCCGGCGACAAGAATGATGCGTTCACAGACGCAATATTACGGTTTGCAGAAAACAGCGAAGTATGTGCGGTCAAATAGTCAATTGTCTTGTCGGTGACGGCAATTCATCTCAATCGCGCGCCTGTCACTCAGATCCCCTGGCTGTCTCGATCAGGTTCGAAACGCGAGCCGGCAACTGTGCCCAAACGACCGGTTTGGTAACGTAGTCGTTCGCGCCGACTTGATAGCTGTCTTCGATCGCCGTTGCGTCCGTGCGTGCGGTGACGACCAGGATCGGAACCTTCCTCAATCGCGGCGTTGCGCGCAGTATCGCAATCAGCCGCAATCCATCCATTTGCGGCATCGTCAGATCAATCATGATCAGATCGAAAGCCTGCCGGATCGCAAGATCCATGGCCGCGGCCCCACTGGAAACGACTTCGCAGGTAAAGCCTGCAGAAGTAAGCGTATCCATCGCCATCGTCTGAAACAGAACTTCATCATCAACGATTAGCAGGTGGCCGCGGTGTTCAGATTGGTTCTCCATTGCAGTCACGACCTTCAATTCTGCGATCCCCCGATACGGGGCTGTTCCCGAACCGGCATCAATAGATCGCAACCCACTAAAGTTTCGTAACTATCGCATCGACGATCAGTTCCTCGCAGATCGATTTCGTCGAAACTGTTATGTCGACAGCGAACCTATTGATTGCCGTCCAACTGGAACACCGTCCATTTCAGGCATCGAAAGATCACGCGGTCCATCAAACAGCATACGCCGCTCAAAATAATTCGATCGGAAGAACGGGTATCGATCATAGACCCAGGGGGCAGCATCGTCGTAGCTGACCGACATCAGAGCAATCGGGCAATTGAGCATCGCGTAAGCCCGCGGCGGACAGACGGGATGATGACGGAACGTGCGCTTGTAGAAGGCCTGGTGCTCCGATCTGATCGCGGCAAGAAAATGGGTTGCCTGAAAGTGCTCAACGGCCATCCAGCACAACCGGAGGGTTACGTACGGCACCCCACTGAAGCGCCGAGATAGATCCTTATCAACGACAAAACGCGTTGAATCGACGATCGTCTTGCGCGCATCGAGTGCGGGTCCGAGATATTCCGGAAACGTCTTGAGACTGGGACAATCGGAATCCGGCTGAGTTGCGAGATGTATCCGAACCGAGCCCGCAAGTTCGCCGTCGAGATAGACACCGAACACCCAGCAATTTTCTGAATCGTCGTACGCGTCCGTAAACGACTTCTTGAAATTGGGGCTGATCGAATTCTCCCGCATGTAGGCTTCATACCGCAGACGGAAGATATCCTCGCGATCGTCGTCCGCGATCGCATGACGGTAGTCAACCCTACGTAGAAGATCGGAAATTCTATCCGAAAAACTCAATTCATTTACATACGCCAAAGACACTGAAGAACTCCCCGAAGCTCACTCCACTTAGGGGATAGCGTTAATCAATTATTAACTAGAACGCAAGTTCAATTTACCACAAGTTGCAGTTCCTTAAACAAATCATATTCTTGGCAGCGCAGCCGCAGAGGGAGGAAAAATCGCATCGCCTCCGAGGGTTAACATAATTGCAGCAGCAACATTTTTCGCAAGCATATTTTGGGATCCCACATTTCCGGACGGACCGCAGACTTGGATCAATCGACATATTTCTTCCAGAAGTTGTAGAGAGCAAATTCACTATTCTATGTTTTTCTGTAGCTCAAACCCACCAATCGTGCCGCGCGCAAAAGGCATCCGACAGACAAATGTCCAAGATCAAAGACAACGGCGTCCCCGACGAGATCTATTTACCGCTGGTAAATTCGTTCTTCAAAGAAGGGCGTAGTCTCGTCATCGGCGCACTGATCGTCATAGCGGCCATGCTGCTCAGCTATTTGAAAACTGAGCATTACTCGTTTGGCGCCTGTGCACTCGTGTTTGCGGCCCTGCTAACAGTTAGAACCTACGGCCTCTGGCTTTATAATCGCCAGGAACCACCTGCTGATCGTGCCGTCGCCGCCAAATGGGAATTGTTCTATGTGGTAGGTGCTTCGGCATCTGTCGCACTACTGGGACTTTGGTGCTTTCTCAGCTTTGCTGTCACAGAGGACTCGTTTGCCCGCCTTTCCAGCTTCACGCTAACGATGGGTTATGTGATCGGGGTTTTCGGTCGAAATTTCGGTAATTCGAAATTCGTCACGTTGCAGGCTTTAAGTGCATGGCTGCCGATGACGGCCGCTTTGCTGCTGTTTGGTGATTGGTTCCACTGGGCATTCGCGATCCTGCTGGCGCCATTATTTCTGGGCATTCGATTTATCGCCGAACGCATTCGCCAAATCCTGCTGGAGGCGATCACGGCCCGGCTGAGAGCGGAAAGCCTACTCGAGGCAGCGCACGCGGAAGCTGAAAAAGCAAGGGCCGCGCGGGCCCGTGCGCTCACGTTCCTGCGGCGCCTTCGACAGTCACAGCGCAGCGAGCAAGCAGCGATCGCGACACGAGACCAGCATATGCGTTTCCTTGCGACCATGAGCCATGAAATTAGAACACCGCTCAACGGCATCGTCGGCACGCTTGATATATTGCGATCATCGCCGCCGGAAAAGATTCCACATCTCGTCAAGGCAGCCAGTTTATCCGCGGATGCGCTCTTGGAAATTGTGTCCGAAGTTTTGGATCTCGCCAAGCTTGAATATGGTGGCGAAGGCCAGGTAGCCAAACCTTTCAGCAGCCGCGATATCCTCGAGTTCGTCCGATTGGCCCTGAAGCCGATTGCAACCGGCAAGTGCGTCGTGCTCGACGTGGTATCAGACGCTGACATGCCGGATCAATTCGTCGGAGATCCAGGAAAGATTCGCCAAGTACTGATCAACCTTGTCGGCAACGCACTGAAATTCACCGATGAGGGTACGGTCAAAGTCAATCTGCGCTGCCTCTCAGAAACAACCGACAGCGCGCAGATCGAGTTCGAAGTCAGGGACACAGGAATTGGCATAAGCCAGACTGATCTCAACCGCATGTACGAGCCATTCTACACTTCGATCGAGACACTCAATCGTGGTGGTCAATCAAGCGGGCTCGGCTTGTCGATCGTAAAGAAATCGATCGACAATATGGGCGGAGCAATAACCTGTGAAAGTAAACTTGGCGTCGGCACTTCCTTCAAAGTCCAGTTGAATCTTAAAAAGGGGCTTCCAGAAGAGCAGTCAAAGCCTATGGCCGCGCAACAATTGCCTGCTTCTCCAGTTGCCCCGGCAAATATATTGATTGTCGAGGACAACGACACCAATGCGATGATCGTGGAAGACATGCTTGGGGGATCCGGTCACCACATCCTGAGGGCGAACGGTGGATTACAGGCGGTCCAGATGGCTGCGGAGTTGTCATTCGACATCATCCTGATGGATATTTCGATGCCTGATCTGAGCGGCGTCGAAGCATTCCAGCGGATCCGCGTCAATGAGAGTCCTAACCATCACGCTAAGATCATCGCACTGACAGCAAACGCCATAACCGGGGACCGTGATCGATATTTGGAAACGGGCTTTGACGATTATATTTCGAAACCCGTGCGCAAGAACACACTGCTCGCCTCGATTGCCGCAACGCTTAGTGAGAAAACCTCCGCCGACAGCAAACTCGATGGCGATGTCCTACCAGCCCTTAGCGCTATCGATCCTTACAATGCAGCTACCGCGCTCGATCCACAAGAATTGACCGCGTTCATTGCCGAGCGAGGCGGTCAACGGGCCGCCTACCTGCTTGGAATTTTTCACAGTGAACTGCGCAAACACCGCGACAATCTGGAAACAGCCTGGGCAGCGCAGCAAAGAAAAGAGATTCAGCACATCCTGCACACAATCGTCGGCATGGCAGGCTCCGTCGGCGCAATTCAACTGGCGGCCTTGGCGAAGCAGCTTGAGATGGATTGCAAGAACGACAAATCTCCGACACGACAGGAGACGGAGAAGCTGACTATGGAAATTTCGCAGGCCTTGACCGAAACGGCAGAAGTCATCGCGGAGTATTCTGCAAAGGTCGCCTAGCCGGGAGCATCAGTGTATTTAAGGCATGACTGGCAATGTGGGACCGGCAATGTAGGACTAGACTCAACTATCGGTCTCAACTATCGGTCCGGCGCTGTAAAATGCCGCTTACTAGGCCTCGAGCAATTCCAAAAGCTGAACGGGCTGAAATGGTTTTAGCAGCGTGTGCCGTGCGCCGAGGACCGAAGCATATTTCAAATAGTCTTTGTTCGACGAAATCGCGATTGATACGACTTGAGGATATTGCTCATACATTTTGGTAATCACGTCGATTCCTTCACCCTCCTCCATAATGATATCTGTAACGACATAATCTGGAGGACTGTTGAGCGCACTCGCCAGTGCATCCCGGCCACCGCTGAAAACACTCACATCGTGCCCGGCATCGGACAGTTGCAGGCGGAGGTCCTCGCGCATGAACGGATCGTCTTCTATGAGCATGATATTCGACATACGGGCCCCAACACTCTTCAGAAATGCAGAACGCTTTGAGGAGTACATGTACTCTGATTCAATCTACTGACAAGAGAATAATACAATCAAAGGTAGCACTATCGAAAACCACTCTTTCTCTTTCGTTACAATTGAAGGAACGCCCCTGGCTCGCAGAATCAATTCGAAGTCATATATTTGAAGCAGCGCCCACACCATAGAACGTGGTGGCAAGGCGCGTACGAACCGCCTGCTGCTTGGAGACGCCTGGTGGAGCGGCGCCTGGGAGCGCGCCGCCCGAGAATTCTACTTGCCGTACTTTGCCCAATAGGCGCCGAACAGCTCTTCTTCTTCAGGCTTATCCTCGGGGATCGTATTCACGAGGTGTGTGATATTGACGAAGTTGCGCCAACTGAGATTGTCGTCGATGGAGTTAGCCTGCCAGGTACCGCATCCCATCGTCAACGTGAAGGGCAAGCCATTATCGAAGCCGCCGCCGTTGCCGAACGTATGAGCCTGGTTGATCAAAACCCGCACAACATCAGTGTCAGATGCAAGCTCACGCGCATGGTCCATATTCTGGGTATGGATGCCGCAAGAGTGGCCGCGCCCCTGATAATCCAGAATATCCTTCACGCGTTTTTTAGCGTCGGCAAAATCTGCCGCCCGGTAGATGGTCAGAACCAATGACAGTTTTTCGCCCGACAGCGGGTGTTCTTTGCCAATACCAGTTTCTTCCGCCATGACGAATTTGCAGCCGTCCGCATCGTTGGAAAGCTCAAACTCTTTGATCAATGCGGCTGGCCCTTGCGCAATGACGGAACGATTGAGCTGACCGTTGACCCAAAGTCGCTCGACGATCCGCGAGCGCTCTTCGGGCTTGGCCATGTATCCGCCCTGACGCTTGAACGCCTCAATCATCGCATCATAGACGTCGTCGACAATCACAATGGCATTCTCGGAAGAACAACTCGTGGCATTATCGAAGGTCTTCGATAGCATGATCTTGTGCGCGGCCTGATCCAGATCGGCGCTCGAATCGACGATCACTGGCGCATTTCCGAGCCCAACACCAAGAGCGGGTTTACCGGATTTGTACGCATTCGATACGTTCTTCTGACTACCGGTAACGACGACGAGATCGGCGAGCTCCATCAAACGTGTTGTGAGTTCACGTGTGATCGGCTTCGGCAGCATCTGGACGAGATCTTCCGGCAGGCCGATCTTTTTTAGTGCTGCTCGCATCTCCTCGATAACCGGATTGGTCGCAGCCCACGCATTTGGCGGTGGCGCCATAATAATGGCGTTACCGCCTTTGATCGCCATCATCGCTTTGTTGACCGGCGTGGCACTCGGATTGGTCGACGGTGTTCCTGCTGCAACGACACCCACGGGCTTGGCATACTTAACGAGGCCCTTTTCGGGTATCTCCTCGATGATACCGGTTGATTTCGCGCGAAGCAGATCGCGCAGGGTGCCGAACGTTTTGCGCGTATTCTTAATAATCTTGCTTTCGACCGTGCCGAGACCAGTCACTTCGACGGCAACTTCCGCGAAGCGCTTGGCATTCTCGGGCTTGTAGATCGACCACGCTAATGCTGTTACCGCTTCGTCGATTCTTTCCTGCCCGCCGGCAGCAATTTCAGTTGCATAAGCCGCCATTGCTGCGCGCGCCTTTGCGATAAGCTCTTTGACAATCGCATCTGTTTGATCTTGCGGGTCCTGTGGAACGGCAGCTGTATCTTGCATGTTTTGGATCTTTCGCTATTGCGGCGGGACTAGGTCAACGGCAGACGTCATCCGCTATTGAATAAAATTTGGGACGCAGCGTCTCATTTATTGACGTGTGTGCTTAAAGATGTCAATCACCGCTGGGATAACAATTACCAGCTCCGCGTATCGACCAATCGCGGAATCCGACAATTCCAACTTCGCGAGCGATCGACCGTGCAAGATCAGGCGGCCCAAGATCATCTGGCCCAGAAGCAATTGACCAAGGAACTGGACCGACCGGCATCGGACAAATCGCCAAGCCTTTCTGCTCTCGACAAGGCAACGCTCGTCCTCGAAGCAATCGTTGCCTATCCGCGTCCGATCGGGCTGCCTGACCTGACAGCGGATCTTGGTCTGCCACGCCAGACGATCCATCGCATACTTCAGCAACTTTGCGAAAATGGCTTGATCGTGCGCGACCCTTCCCGCGACCGCTATGCCGTGGGGCCCCGGCTTTCGAAACTCGCGATGGCGACACTGAGTTCGGATAATCATCGCGCACCACTGCGCGCGGTACTCACTGAAGTCGTCGCAGATATCGGTGAAACCTGCAATTTCGGCGTCCTGGACGGCCTTGAGTTCATGTACCTCGACAGACTTGAATGCTCATGGTCGCTTCGCGTGCACCTCTCTGCCGGCAGCCGCGTGCCGGCCCATTGCACGAGCGGCGGCAAGGCATTGCTCGCGCATCTCGACAAGCCGCTGCGCAACGCCCTTATCCGCAGCCGGAAACTAACGGCCCATACCGAGACCACCATCACCAATCCAGACCGCCTCGAAGCTGAATTGGATGAAATCCTGACCCAGGGCTATGCGCTCAACAACGAGGAACATACTGTTGGGGTTGTTGGTGCGGCGGTGCCCATCATCTCCGGAGAAGGACGAGCCCTTGGCGCACTGGCCCTGCATGGACCATCGCAGCGCCTGACCATTACCGAGGCCAAAAAGCACATTCCGCGCCTGCGAACCGCAGCTATTCACGTCGCGACCATCTGGACCAGGAACAGCGATTGACTTCGGCTTCCAAGAGGTTCAAAAAATTGGGACAAAAAGTCTTATTTTTGAGAATTTCATAATTCCAAGCAACTGAACGATCGACAAACAACCCTAAAGGGAGAGACAAAATATGAAAATGACCGTTGAAGAGGCCTTCGTAAAAGTGCTCCAGATGCACGGCATCGAGCACGCATTTGGCATCATCGGCTCGGCCTTTATGCCGATCTCCGATCTCTTTCCGCAAGCCGGCATCACGTTTTGGGACGTGGCTCATGAATGCAACGGCGGATATATGTGCGATGGCTATACGCGCGCGTCCGGCAAGATGGGCATGTGCATTGCTCAAAATGGTCCCGGCATCACCAACTTCGTGACCGCCATCAAAACAGCCTACTGGAACCACACACCGATGCTGCTGGTGACGCCGCAAGCCGCCAACAAAACGATCGGTCAGGGCGGCTTCCAGGAAGTCGAACAGATGGCAGCCTTCAAGGACATGGTCGCCTACCAGGAAGAAGTTCGCGATCCCTCCCGCGTCATGGAAGTGCTCAATCGCGTAATCTCGAACGCACACCGCTTCTCAGCTCCGTGCCAGATCAACATGCCGCGTGATTACTGGACACAGGTTATCGACGTGCCCTTCCCCGAGATCGTATCGTTCGAGCGCCCGGCCGGCGGCATAAAAGCCGTCAACGACGCAGCGAAAATTCTGTCAGAAGCGAAATTCCCAGTCATCCTTTCCGGTGCCGGCGTGGTACTTGGCAACGCCATTCCCGACCTTGCAGCACTTGCCGAAAAACTCGATGCACCGGTGTGCAACAACTACCAGCACAACGACAGCTTTCCCGGATCGCACCCACTCGCCGTCGGCCCGCTCGGCTATAACGGCTCGAAAGCCGCGATGGAACTGATCGCAAAAGCCGACGTCGTGCTTGCCCTCGGCACCCGTCTCAATCCGTTCTCGACACTGCCCGGTTACGGCATCGATTACTGGCCGAAAGACGCAAAGCTGATCCAGGTCGACATCAACGCGGATCGCATTGGCCTGACAAAGAAAGTCACCGTCGGCATCTGTGGCGACGCAAAGCAAGTCGCCCAAAGCTTGCTAGCCAAACTATCACCAGCCGCTGGTAATGCTGGCCGCGCGGAACGCAAGGCACTCGTTCACCAAACCAAATCGGCATGGTTGCAGACGCTATCCGGCATGGACCACGAGGACGACGATCCCGGCACGACCTGGAACGAACGCGCTCGTACCCGCCAGCCAGACCACATGTCGCCACGCATGGCCTGGCGTGCGATCCAGGCGGCACTGCCAAAGGAAGCCATCATCTCGTCTGACATCGGCAACAACTGTGCCATCGGCAACGCCTACCCGACCTTCGAGCAAGGTCGCAAATATCTCGCACCCGGCCTGTTCGGACCATGCGGTTATGGCTTCCCCGCCATCATGGGCGCCAAGATCGGATGCCCGGATACACCCGTTGTCGGCTTTGCCGGTGACGGCGCATTCGGCATCTCGATGAACGAAATGACCGCAATCGGTCGCAAGGAATGGCCCGCCATTACGATGGTCATCTACCGCAACTACCAGTGGGGTGCAGAGAAGCGCAACTCGACGCTGTGGTATGCCGACAACTTCGTTGGTACCGAGCTTGATCTTGACGTTTCCTACGCCAAGATTGCGGAAGCATGTGGTCTCAAAGGCGTTCAGGCCCGCTCAATGGAAGAAGTGACTGACATGCTCGCGACAGCACTTGAAGACCAGAAGAACGGCACAACGACCTTCATCGAAGTGATCCTCAATCAGGAACTTGGCGAACCGTTCCGTCGTGACGCCATGAAAAAACCGGTTGTCGTTGCCGGCATCAACAAGGATGATTTCCGTCCGCAGCAAGGTGCTTGATCTTTACGATTAGCGATAGTCAGAAATTGACAGTAAGGCGCGGCGGGTCATCCCGTTGCGCCTTATTATTTTGCGGCGCGAGACGAAAGACCTCGACCGACATCAGGCAAGCCTTCCGGAAACAATCGGGAAAGCCAGAATGCACGGACGCGCGCCGGATTACCCAACTCTTTGCTAGTTTCAGCATTGCCGATTGCCAAGCGCCGCATTTCATTTCGATCATTTATGAGACGACCGATCGCAGACGCCCAATCCTGCGGATCATCGCTGAGCAGCAGTCCATTTTCATTATGGCGGATCACATCCGACAAGGGTGGCCGGTTTGAAAACAGTCCCATAGCTCCAAACGCCGCCACGTCATGCAACTTGTTGATTGATCTTGCCCGATTAAAAGCGCTGTCCGCATAGGGCACCAATGCAATGTGAAATTTTTCGGACATCATGGTCTGGCGATAAAGGCTCCAGGATTGTCCTAGTCGATTGACAATACGCGAATGCTTTTCGAGCACACGATTCCCGAGCTCTCCGAGATAGGTGGTCAGCGTAAAATTCTCATGCGCCTCCAGCACCGACGCAATTGCTGGTGCGATTGCTTCTAGGTCGGCAATATGGCTCCTAGTTCCGAGGAAGACAGCCCGCACTTCACGAACACCATCAAAGTGCGACAAATCTCGGCATAAGTGCAGATAACTGGGAGACAGTTGCTCACAATTCTTGTCGCTGAACCGCTGAAGAATTATCCGACTTGGTGACACGATGGTGTCACTGAGATCCAAAATGCGGGGCAATATTGAGGTTGCAAACTTCCGCAATCTCGTCCGGTAACCTTCGGGCAAAGTTCGATCGTTAGCCAAGTCGAAAAAGTCATCATCGACAACATAAAATATCTGCTGGGCACGGGCCTTTTTGATGTCTCGAAGCTCGCTTCGCGTCGCGTAGCGAATGATGACAGCTCGGTCATTGCACAGGAATGCATTCGGACCGATTCGGTTGATCAAACCGCTGTGCCGCGAGTAAGTTCCATACGAAATATGGTCAATCAACGGTTCACGAAAATAGATGTCGAGCGTTGGATTGTTTCGATATATTGAAAACATCAAGACGCCCCCAAGCCAACATCCAACCGATCCAATACGATACCTCACGTCAAGCAGCAAACCGCAGCCGGCTCAAATCGGCGCACAAACGGGTCTTGCGACACATTGCACCCCGTTACCTTTCAAGTTCAATCGTGTAAAAATTTTTCCAATCGTTCCGGCCATCGGATTCACCAGGAAATGTGCTTCGTAGCAGTCTACCTCGACGCCTCTTTAGAAATTGTTTGATCGGCTCCGAGCGGCACCACTCAAAGGCTCTTAACTTGCTTCGAGATCTATTCCAGCGATTGTGGCGCCCCCGA
The DNA here is from genome assembly GCF_054491065.1 of Syngnathus leptorhynchus. NCBI lineage: Eukaryota > Metazoa > Chordata > Actinopteri > Syngnathiformes > Syngnathidae > Syngnathus > Syngnathus leptorhynchus. The sequence goes on along the minus strand of NW_028232417.1, from coordinate 14,261 downwards.
ACCGCCGAGAAAACAGTGCCGCACGCTGGAGATCAAACCGTTCTCTTCCTCCAAGGCCATCCGTCGACTTTTGCACGCCACCTGGGTGACTCGCTGGAGGCGGCTGGCTGCCGCGTTCTTCGTATCAATTTCTGTTTCGGAGACTGGGCATACTGGCTTGGCAGGCCCGCCATAAACTACCGCGGAACATTTGCCGATTGGGAACAATATCTCGCAGACTTCATCGAGCGGGAAGGTGTCACCGATATCCTCTATTACGGTGATTGCAAACCTTACCACCGCGTCGCGGCCGATGTCGCCAAGTCCGCCGGCATCCGGGCCATGACCTACGAATTCGGATACCTGCGTCCTGATTGGATCACGCTTGAACGCAATGGCATGTCGACACGCTCACACTTTCCGATTGATCCGCAGTCAATCATGGACATCGGTGAAAAATTCGGCGCTCCCGACATGCACCCGCGATATCGCCATTCCATTCCGGTCGAACTCATCCACGAAGTCTTCTACAATTTGTCATCATATTTCCTGGCGCCGTTCTTTTACAACTACAATGCAGATCGCTATTATAATCCCGTCGTCGAATACGTGACGGGCATTCCCAAGCAATTCGCGATCAAGAGAAATCATGTTCGGGCCGAGGCAATCATCGAAAAATTGCGCGGCACCAGCTCGCCTTACTATTTGTTCCCATTGCAATTGCAGAACGACTATCAGCTGCGCCACCATGCAGCATTTGCCCACCAATCCGACGCCATAAAGGCCGTCATTGCATCTTTTGCCCGTCACGCCCCGGCAGAAGCCAATCTGGTATTCAAGTGCCACCCTCTCGACAACGGCGGCGAGCGGTGGCCAAAATACATTCATGAAGCAGCCGTTGAGTGGCATGCTGAGGAACGCGTGCACTACATCGATGGTGGCAATCTCAATACGATGCTGACTGACGCAAGCGGCTGCGTCTTGATCAACAGTACCGTTGGCATGTTCGCAATCTCAGTCAGTTGCCCAACCAAAGTGCTAGGCGGCGCATTATTCGATATTGCTGGATTAACCCATCAAGGCTCACTTGACACCTTTTGGACATCTGCCCGTCGGCCAGATCCTCAACTTGCCGATGCCCTAACGCGCGCACTCGCCGGCACTACACAAATCAAGGGCAATTTCTTTTCCACCGATGGACAAGCAGCTGCGATACCTGTTTTCGTTGAGCGCCTAATGGATGGCACCGTGAACGGACAAGGGGCATTCGTCGATCCACCGCCTCGGCTCGGCGATGCGACGCGCTTAAAACTTTAAAAGTTCAAATAAAATCGGATACTGACTTGCCACAGGAAATGCAGGGGTGGACCCAGCACGCCCTCATCTCGCATAGCGGTGAAAATCGTATTGGCAGGCGCAAAACCGGAGGCGATACGCTCCCGCCCTGATCGCCGATCAGTCTAAATTGCCGATGCGGTTACCCGCACCAACGATATTGCCAACAGATGATGTCGCCATATTGAGCATCTTCAGCACTTTGCCGACCTCTACACCCTTCGCATTTGACACGAAGACTGAGTCTTTATCCTGCAGCAGGAACGATTGCGCATAGAAGTAGGACTTCGCATGAGACATATCGATCCGATAAACCGTCGGGACTCGATTCCCCATCGTTGCCGTGTATCGCGCACCAATTTTGTCGAGCGTGTCAGGCCGCTCATATCGGAATACGAACAATCCTGACGAATCAGCCCGACTATCCAGAAGGCCGCCGGCACTTGCGACAGCTTCAAGCACATTGATTTTCGAAGACTGGAATACGTAAATACCTGGCTTCGTCACGGCACCAAGGACCGTATAGCGCTTCGGGTCGTGACTGAGGTAGATCCTGTCACCGCGCACGACGTAAATGTTTTCGTTAGGATCGTCGACCACGTTCGTTACGAGTTGCATTGCCCGCGTTTTGCCACGAATGAAAGTGACATACGTTTCTCTTGCCGGGAACTTCGTACCGCCAGCCGCAGCAATGACGTCCATCAAACGGTCGCCTTCGAGAGCAATAGGATAACGCCCAGGCTTCGCCACATCGCCATTGACAACGATCGTGTTGTGCTCGTTCCGCGTTGTGGTGACCATGACCTGCGGTCGTATGGCCTGGCCATCAAGGCGCTTGATAATGCTCTTTTGAACGGACTGTGGTGTTTTCCCGGCAGCCTTTATGACGCCAGCATACGGCAGAGATATCGTACCATTGCGATCAACAACTACAGCCGGGAAACTGGCACTTTTGGAAGTTTGGTTCGAAAATAATCCGCCCTCACCCGCCTCCCAAATTGTAACAGCAAGCTGGTCGCCAATGCCGATTGCCGAACGCGGCGCCGCACGGGTCGGGCGCAAAAAGCGGTTCTGCAGGCCGATGGTGTTCATTTGACCGAGGGTTTGGACGATATTCGAATCGACCTCGACGACGACATAGTCATTTTCTGCACTTTGGCGTTCGATCTCGATCGCCAAAGGTCCTTCCCGAGGAACGAACGAGCACGCCATTAATCCGCTGACCAGCACTCCCATGCTAGCCACGAATAATGCACGTCGCATCTTTGATCCGGCAGACCACCCGCAACTTCGCAGATTAACCAACCTGGACCGTATGCACGTTCGCAAAAACATGATCACGATCACCAAACCCCAATTGGCTGAAGATTCAGCCTCTCTAAAAGATTTACTGGCAGCGAAACGAAATGTCCATCTTTCACAGTGCCTTCAAGCGGTCAGACGTCACCGACTGTGGTTAGGCAGCAACGATCTCCACGGTTGGCTAACTACGAAAATTGACAGATTCCCAAGCTCAACACAAACGAGTGTGTTTGTATCGACACTACGGACGTTTTCCATTGTAGATCGACGCGATTATTGTTGAGTTTCACAGATCACGTGATACCCAATGCGTCATGGGACAAATCGCATTTTACCCCAAGATAGACTTCCTCACTGAATTCGAGCATTGCGTACGGGAAGATCAGCTTTTGAACGTGATTTTCGAGAGGGAATGTGGTGATGGCCGCGGGCAGTGTAAAAATGGGGCATGAACAGCCACGTGTGGCGATACTATCGCCCGGCGTGTGGCAGTTGCGCGACGCTATCCGTGAGATTACCGGCTTTGAGCCGGTACGATGGTCGCCGCCATTTCAACGTCCTGAATTCGGTTGCGTTGTGGGCTGGGGGCTGAAGCCCACGTCGACACGCGCACGAGAATTATCCTTGAAGTCGGATGCGAGTTACATCGCGCTGGAAGATGGCTTTATTCGGTCTATTCAGCCAGGCTCTGATCAACCTCCGATATCATTGGTGATTGACAGACTGGGTGTGCATTACGACGCAACATGCACCTCTGAGCTGGAAGTTCTCGTGACGCGCTCAACCTACAACTTCGACGATTCCCGGTTGGAGCGGGCAGGGCAAGGAATTGAGAAACTTCGACGGCATGCGGTTTCAAAGTTCAACCACGCGCCCTTCCTAACAGAAACAGAACTAGGCTTCGATCCGGCACGTCGCGCCGGTCGAGTATTGGTCATTGATCAAACCGCAGGCGACTCGTCGATTAGTTTTGGGCAAGCTTCAGCATCCTCTTTCGATCGCATGTTGGATGCCGCACGAAACGAAAATCCCAATGCTGAAATCGCCGTCAAACTACATCCTGAAGTGGTTTCGGGTCGCAAGCAAGGCCATTTGGCTCATGTGGCCGACGATGACAACGTCAAGGTGGTCCGTGATAATGTCAATCCATGGTCGTTGATCGAGGCGGTTGATAAGGTCTACGTCGTAACAAGTCAGGTCGGTTTGGAGGCGTTGCTCGCAGACAAGGAAGTCATCTGTTTTGGTGCTCCCTTCTATGCTGGCTGGGGATTAACGGATGACCGCTTGATACTTGACCGCCGCAATGCTCGGCCCACTTTGGAACAACTGTTCGCTGCGATCTATTTTGACTACTCAAGATACGTGTCGCCGACGACCTGCAGGGAGATCAGCTTCGAAGAAGCTGTCGATTGGATCGTTTCTAAGCAAGGCGAAGAGGCCCAACCCGTTATCGTCGCGCCATCACCGAATGCTCGTTCCGTTTTTTCCCGTTGGATTAAAAAGCGCATGCGCCTTCATTGAGCGAAGACGACACCCGTGGTCGAGATTGGCATCGCCATAACAAAAAACCCGCAATCAGAATTGATTGCGGGTTTTTGTGTTAAGACCTATTCGCGCTGGAGATTGTTCGCAAAAATTTGTTCCGAGCTTAGAACTTTTCGCAAGACGAGGCACCATGCTCAGCACGTGCGATATCACACGCCCGGTTAAACATTCCTCTGAATTTATTGCTGTTATCCAGACCGCTTAAGGACGATGCGCCTTGGATCTTGATGCCTTCATTGATGTATCCCCATGACGTCACGCCGAAAATGACGTTACGGGCGCGGAATTCGCCGGGTGCAGGCGATGAATCACTCAGCATGCCTAGGTTAGCAATGTGCGGACCACCACTTGAACCACCCTGCATACCGGAGCCATAAATGTAATCACCACCGGCCGGCGATTTAACTTCAAGATGCTGCCCCATCGTCATCCTGACACCATTGTAATAGTTATGAGGATAACCAAGTTGCGTCAGATAATTGAAATCTTTCAGACAGTTCCACGAACAAAACGAATACCAGCCAACGATCTCGCCTAATTGCCGATTCGATGGCCCTGACTTTTTACCAAGAATGATCAAGCCAACATCATAGCCTTTATCGAGTTCGCCTTCGGTTTGCCAGCCCGTTGTCGTCAATACACCTATGGCAGGTGCTGAACCATAGGGAAAACGGTCAGCAGCATAGCGCGCCGGGTAGAATGCCCCCGCAGAGATATAGTTGCTCCCAGCTCCGCCGCCGTGAACACAATGTCCTGCAGTAACAGCAATAGAACGACTAATCAGCGCTGCCGAACAGCGATAACTTCCGCCATCCAGCATGAATGAAAAATGGCCTGCACTGCGGAATGGCGGACGGACGGTGCTGTGCGGAGTAACCAGCGAATCCGTATAATGGAAAACCGAATTTGCATTGTCGAAGCCCGAACCGTAGTTCTGCGATCCAACCTCGTTGCCTGACTTCAGCATCTTCAGAATTTCAGACGGCAAAGACTTCCGCATCGGAGTCCTTGTTTTCGCCTCGGCGTTGGCCTGGGCTAGTCTCGCGGCCGACATCCGCTCGCTCAGGAGGTGAACCTGCTGCGCATGCGCGAGTGTCACACCACCAAACAGGATGGCAGCGATCCCGCCAACCCCGACCCGACATTGCGCAAGCTTCGAACTGAATGATGAATTTTCATACTTACTCCCAGCGCTAAAATGCGCCAAACGAATCCAGATTTAATGAGGGCGCGCGCCAGGCGATGCCTGGGTCCCATCGGTCGGCGTTAGCTCCCAATCGAACGCGCCAACAGTTCAGTCATCTGCTGGAACTGACAGCACATGTTGCCGCGTTGTTACAATTAGCTGTTAGATTCGTTGCAATTAGATGAACAAGTTTCTCAAAAATGGAATCACTTCAATTTTCCGCACGTACTGGCTGTTTGAATTGAACGATGCAGCCTAAAGAGGCCTGTGAGAATGAGCTCTCACGAACTAGAAGAATTGAAATGGAAGAACTGTCCGCCGACCGCAATCGCGGCATAGATTAGTCGGCGCCTCATCATGTGCATTTCACAGCAAGTCAGAAATCGGCCTAAGCCGAACGTGGTCTCAACAAAGTCGACGCCAGTTAAGCAAGCATCATCGATCGCCAGAGATAAAAAATCTGCGCAAGATCGAAAGCTGCCGCGGGCGAGAGAAGCTTCAAACTAGCCACATCCAATTGCCGACCGGCCCAACGTTAGCCGATAGCACCTTATTTATGTGCCCGCTGCGCAACTGGCCAATGACCTCGATTGCCGGGAGGTTCAACAAGCCGCAAACGGTTGGCGAGCTCTTGCGCAGCCATGCTTGCATCATGGCCGTCACGGATCACTTGAGGCCGGATAAACACGATCAGCTCTGTCCGGGAACGTTGGTTATCCGTTTTGCCAAGAAGTTCTCCGAGGATTGGAATTTGTTTCACAATCGGAACGCGGTCTTTTTCGCGACTGTCCTTCTCGGAAATCAGGCCGCCGAGGAGCACCGTCTGGCCGGAATAGACAGCAATCGTTGAATTGATGCGGCGCTGATTGATCGTCGGCGTTAGCGAGTTCGGCTCGCTCGATGGCGCGACAGATGAGATTTCCTGCTGCACCTCCATCGTGACCAAGCCACTTGAAGAAACCCGCGGTATAACGTTCAGAATAACACCCGTATCGCGAAATTGAACGGCATTGACGACACGCGCATCTCCAGCATCAAGGCTCGTTGATTGCTGCGTAATGACAGGCACTTCCGCGCCAACTTTAAGCTTTGCCAGCTGGTTGTCGAGCACCACCACGGACGGCGACGAAACAACCTGCACCTTCGTGATATTCGATAAAGCATCGAGAACGAACTTCGGGTTGGCCATCGAGCCCAGAACGAAATTCAAACCGGGAAACGACTGCTGCAAAGGCAATCCAGCCACATCGGCGACATTAACACCCCAGTTTTTGCCGCGTAGGAAGAACTGAACGCCATAGCGTAGATTGTCGTTGAGTTCGACCTCCGCGATGGTCGCATTGATCATGATCTGCAGTGGCGGCCGGTCAAGCCCACGCAAGGCCTTCAGGATACGTCGATAATCACGCGCCCGGGCCCGGATCAATAGTGTGTTGTTATCAGGGTCAGCAACGACCCTCAGATCGCCATCGCCTCCACTGGGCAGTGAACTTGCACTATCAGCTTCGCAGCCGTATCTTTTTCTGACAGTGAATTGCTCGATTGGTCTGAACCACCCAATGTTTGGTTTCCCGAATTGGATGCCCCACCGGCAGTATTCGGTTGTTCTCCCGAAGAATCGCCTCCTGTCGAACTTTTTTTGAAGCCGCTGCTGTCATTACTCGATAGCGATGCCTTCTTGCTGCCGGGTGATACGTCGCTCGACGTCGAAGCACCACCACCTGAATTCGAAAATGTCGCGTTCAGAATCTTGGCCAGCTGATCGGCCTTGGCATGCTGGACGTTGTAGACATAGACGTTTATGCCTTCGTTGTTCGTCCGGTCGAGCCGCTTGATCCAACTACTTACAGCATTGAGTGTCGCGTTTCGCTGCGCAAGAACCAAGACGGCATTGAGACGTTTGATCGCCTCGAATTTAACGATTCCATGGCCTCGACCATTTTTTTCGTTGTCGAGAATCTTGCTTAGTTCCGGAATAATTTCGTCAGCCGTCGCGTAGGTAAGCGGAAAAATGCCGGCAGCCTGGCCCTTGAGCCAATCGAGGTCAAACGATGTTGCAACATCGAGCAATGTTCGCCGTTCTGGACCACTACCGCGTAACAAGAGCAGGTTGCGCGAGACATCGGCCCGAACCGATCCGGCCTGCGTCAGGAAGCCATCAATCAGCTTCAGCATTTGGCTAGCGGATATATGCCGCAACGGCAGCACGCTCACGCCGTAACCCGGTCGTTGCTCAGCGCCCGGCGCCGACAAGCCAACGAGACGTTTCGTATTGTTGGTCGCCGCACTCGATGGCACGATCCGGTATTTCCCCTCCGTCAAAACAAGCGAAGCGTTGTTAATCTGCAGGACGATCTCGAGAATAGTCAGCAACTCGCTCTCTGAAACCGGACGTCCGGTTGAGAGCGTCACCTGCCCCTGCAATCTTGGGTCGAATACGTATGGCTTGCGCAACGTCTCCCCGAGAATGACTTTGACCGTATCTGAGAGATTGGCGTTCTCGAAATTAAGCTCGTAGCCATTGCCGGCAGAGCGCACACCGGCAAAATTTTCATCGACCGGCGGCCGCGTCGGCATCGCATCATTGCCGGGATAAATTCGCGGTGACCGAACCGAACCTGTTCCGATATTGGCCGATTCGCTGCCAGGCTTTACATACCTGGGGCCGCGGGCTGAAAGGTCTGTTTCGTTGAGTTTGTCGATGACCGCAGTCTGCGGCACGCGATCAAGTGTCGGCGCACCACCTGAGCAGCCGCTCAATACAGCCGCCAGTACCACGAATCCTGCGAGTGATTTCAGCGTCGGCATGACCCGACACGCTGAAATGCGCTCAATAACCAATTACCTTTGCGCGCCAGCACAGACACAACTCCCAACCGCTGACTCTCAACACGACCACCGTTAAGCGACAATTACTACGCGAACGTGTGACCTGTCTGAGACATCGACAAAAAACTGGAACAAGGGATCATTGAGACCCAATCGACATTCGACAACGCACGAAACAAAACTGACGCACAACAACAACAACGCAAACAATGGACCCCGACGAAAATCCAACACGCCCCCTATCGGTGTTCCAAATCGATTTCACAGACACTGATTTGGTGCAGCAACAGAAACGGGTGTTTTCGGCTCTGAGGACGAGTTAGTATAACTGTTAAGCATAGCCTGCCAACTCGGTTATCCACGAAAGACAGAATGCCCATGAATGATGGCTTCGACGCGTTTTTGCTGCACCGTCAACTGATTAGTGAGGCAGAAATGACACGCGCACAGCGTGTGGCTGGACCCGATGGCAGCCTCGTCGGGGCCATTGAGCGGTTGGCTCTGATGTCTGGTCCCGACCTCGTTGCAGCGCTTTCAGAACACTACGGCGTGCCCACCGTCGCCGAGACGGAATGGCCGCAGTCTGCCGTTCTGAACGATGATCTGAGTCGCGCATTTTTACGCGAAAACCGCGTGCTGCCATTGGCTGCTGATGCGCATCGTGTGGTCATAGCCGTTGCCGATCCTGGCTACAGCCGCGCGCTGCGTTCGGTCGAACTGGCGGTCATGCGTCCTGTGGAACTGCGAGTTGCAGCTTCAAATGACATTCTAAACGCTATTGAACAACGTTCTGGCATCGCAGAAGAAGTCGATAATGCGGTCACATCCGCGACGGAACCAGATGGCGAAACGGGTGACGTTGCTGAGTTGCGTGACCTTGCCCTTGGCGCGCCGATTGTGCGCTACGTCAACGAACTCCTACTCAAGGCCGTTCAATCAAGGGCGACCGACCTGCATATTGAGCCGTTTCGGGGCCAGCTTAAGCTGCGCCTACGTATTGATGGCGTACTGCGCAATCTCCCGCAGCCCGACGCAGGCATCGCCCGCGCCGTCGTCTCGCGCATCAAGATTCTGGCAGGCCTCGACATTGGCGAGCGACGCATGCCCCAGGATGGCAGCAAACGCCTGACCGTGGAAGGTCGCCCCTTGACGTACGTGTGGCCACCATACCGACGCTTTACGCGAAGCCGTCGCCATCCGCTTCCTGGATACTATGCGCCGCGCAATGGATCTTGGCCGCTTGGGTTTCGGCGATTCCGAATTGGAAGTTTTCAGCGCGCACTCGAAGCTCCCTACGGCATGATCGTTGTCACGGGTCCCACCGGCTCGGGCAAAACAACAACACTGGGCGCGGCTCTGGATATCTTAAACACACCGACCCGAAAGATTCTCACCGTCGAAGACCCCGTCGAAATGCAGATCGAAGGCGTCAATCAGGTCCAGGTGAAGCCCGAAATCGGTTTGACGTTTGCGACCGCGTTGCGCTCGTTCCTGAGACATGACCCCGATGTGATCCTGGTTGGCGAAATGCGTGATGGCGAAACCGCACACATCGGCATTCACGCCGCCCTGACCGGCCACCTCGTGCTGACAACTCTACACACGAACTCGGCTGCCGGCGCCATACCTCGCCTGCTTGACATGGGAGTTGATGCATTTCTGATCGCCTCGTCGCTGCGCGCCGTCGTCGGCCAGCGTCTGGTCCGGGTTCTTTGCCCACACTGTCGTGAAGCATACTCCGAAGCACCTTTGATGCGCCGGCCGTATTGGCCGAAGCAGGCATTGAGCCGGATCAGGAAGTACCGCTGTGGCGTGCAACAGGATGCGATCGCTGCTCCGGCACAGGTTATCAAGGCCGCGTCAGCATAGTGGAAGTCATGCAGATCAGCGATCAGATCCAGCAAGCGATCGTGCCCGGTGTGACCACTCAGATTATCAGCAATCTTATGCGCTCTGAAGGCCGCACCAGCCTGACCGCAGATGGATTACGAAAATGCCTTGCCGGCGTCACATCCCTCGACGAAGTTCGCCGGGGTCGCGTTTGAGTTCTGACTAATTACGCTCTGGACAACGAATTTGAGGCGCAGCTCTTGGCTCGATATAAATACATAGCGGTTGATCAGGCTGGACAGCGCATTACCGATGTCCTTGAAGCAAACGATCGCAGCCACGTCCTGGAGCGCCTGCAGCAGCAAGGCCATCTCGCCGTCGAGGTCATCGAAATCGGCGAGGGCGACAACGTCAACAGCGCTACGGGACAAGGCGGCGGGGCCTGGGGCATGGCGAGTGCCCAGCGCCGCAACAATCGGGTTTCCGAAGCTGATATAACGTTGCTGACGCGCGAACTATCCATGCTGCTCGATGCTGGTCTGACGTTGGCCCAAAGCCTCAAGATGCTCGAAGTACAGGCTGCGACCCCGAAAATTCGAGATCTCATCAGCGAACTCAGTCACGCGCTCGCTGACGGTAAAAGCTTCGAGCAGGCCTTGTCAGCAACCGGTGCGTTTGCGCCGCTCTATGTCAACATGATCAGAGTTGCAGAGGCGACCGGAACGCTGAAGCAGGTGCTGGGTCGCCTCGCCGAAGACCGTGAACGCGAGGCCAAATTAAAGTCGAGCGCGCTCTCCGCCATGCTTTATCCCGCATTCCTGATCGTCACCGCGATTGCGGCGGTCGTCGTAATTCTGCTCGTCGTCGTCCCCCGCTTCAAGGATGTCATCGCCGATAATAGCACGGCACTGCCCGCATCTGCCCAGTTCGTATTCGGTGCATCTGATTGGTTGATCGCTTATGGCCTGTGGCTTGCAGCCGCGATCGTCGGCATCATTCTGCTTGGCTGGTCTCTCAGTCGCATTGCAAGTGTGCGTGCCTGGCTGGAACTCATCGCCATGCGACTGCCTATCATTGGGCACCTGATGCGGATGGGGCTGACCGTGCGTTTTACCCGAACACTTGCAACTCTGCTTGGCAATGGCGTTTGGTCTGCCCGAAGCACTGGATCTGACGCGAAGCGTGATCGGCAACAGCCGTGTAGCAGCCGTAATCGCGAGCATGGGCACGGAACTTCGCAAGGGTCAGGACTTCATCGAACCCTGCAGAACTCGCGCCTGTTTCGCCCCCTTGGTGATCAACATGCTTAAGGTTGGCGATGAAACCGGCAACCTCGGCTCGGCTTCAGGACACATTGCCAACATGTTCCAAGACAAACTCGAAACGTCGATCGCGCGTCTCTTTACAATACTGGAGCCCATAATTATCCTTTTGGTCAGTGCACTCATTGCCGGAATCGTGATTTCAATTATGGGTGCGGTCTTTAGCGTCAACGATCTTGCTCTCGGCTAAAACTTTCCCAATTTCAATAGGATAAATGAATTGCTCGAATCAGGATCAACACCGCTTTGTCCAGGCGAAAACCGCCAAATCATGGCGACTGCCAACGAACCAGCCGAGTTTGGTCAAGCCTGTCCGGCAGGCGCGCACTCGACGGTCGCCGATCGAAAACGCGCTCATCACGGCGAGCAAGGCTTCACCCTCGTCGAGCTGCTTGTCGTCATGGTGATCCTGGTTCTGCTTGCCAGCGTCGTCGGCCCGCGCGTACTCGGTTATCTCGGCAGTTCACGGGCAAAAACCGCGAAAGTGCAGATCGAAGCACTCGCCGCCTCCCTCGAACTTTACAAGCTCGACAACGGCAACTACCCAAATTCATCTGACGGCCTCAAGGCTTTGGTCGAACGCCCTTCCGGCCAGAATTCATGGAGCGGGCCCTATCTCAAGAAGCGGACACTGCCGATGGACCCCTGGGGCACACCTTATAATTATCGCTTTCCAGGCAAACACGGCGAGTTCGATATTTTTTCGTATGGCGCCGATAAGAAAGAGGGCGGCTCGGGTGAGGACGCCGATGTTGTCAGCTGGTAGCTGTTATGGCCCGTATAGTTGTCGCGAAAAACCCGCCTCTGGCCAAACATCCTGAGGCAGTTTCACGCTTATTGAATTGATCGCCGTTCTCGTCATCGCAGCGATGCTTGTCGCAGCCGTCGCATTCGTCGCCCGCCGACTCGGGGTGGCCCGACACAACTGCGCACGATTGCAGCCGCTGTCGCCGCCGGTCTACGCCACACACGTGGGCGAGCCATAAAGCAGGGCCGTGAAGTTGTCGCCCGGATCGACGTCGCAGGAAGACAGATAAATTGGGGCACGGATCGTGCCGTCTTGCCACTGGCCAATGAGATCAAGATCACGGCAACAACCGCCAAAAGCGAGATCAAAGGTGGCTCGGCGGGCATTCGTTTCTTTCCGAATGGCAGTTCGTCAGGCGGGCGTTTGCAACTGACCTCTAACGGCCTACGCTATGATGTCGCCGTCAACTGGCTGACGGGTCGAGTGACCGTCGAAGAGGACCGCTGATTTCCACTTGAACCTGGGAGCTTAAGAACACGATGCGCAGCGCAGGTGAAGAGGGCTTTTCACTGCTGGAGACCATCGCGGCACTCGTCATTCTTGCGATGGCAATGGCAACGCTGTTCGATGCCTATGGCGGTGGCATCCGGGCGATCGGAGCTGCCAACCGCCACAGCGAAGCACGGCTGCTGGCACAGTCACTACTTGCTGATGTGTCGGAACCCGCTCAACAGCAGACCGAAAAGGCACGAGTAATGGTCTCGTCTGGCAATTGAGCGTCAAGCCGGCAACCGGGGATCTCGCCTCCACGGAACCGAAAGCCAAGTGGCGCCTGCTAGAGGCCGTCGCAACCGTGCGTTGGCAACCGGGTCGTTCGATCATTTTGCGGTCCTTGCGCCTGGGTTCCGTCAAATGATGTTAGGGGTTCCCAATGCACCGACGCAAGATGAGGCCCTGCAAAGTCAGTTGCAGAGCAATCGCGAGGCCGGATTCACACTTATCGAGATGTTGGTCTCAACAACAATCCTGGCCCTGGTTATGGCTCTCGTTGCAATCGGTGTGCAGGTCATGTCCGATGGTTGGGATCGCGGCGGCAGGGCTGCCGCTTTCCATGACATGCTGGGCCGGGCCAACGATGTCCTGCGCCGAGACCTAACGGGAATTCTCCGGATCGTTTTCAAAGAAGGCAAGAAGCCTCGGTTCTTCTTCAGTGCCACCGATCAAACAATGACATTCGTTGTGCGTGAACCATCGTATCCAACCGAAGCAGGCTTGTACGTCGTTCGCCTGAGCAGGAAACAACTCGAAAACGGCAATGAACAGCTCGTGCGCAGCCGCCAGCAGTTCAACACCAGCACCAGCAAAACACTCTTGACACCAGCCGCAAGCAATCCGCAGCTCGATGATGCCGTAGTTCTGGCCGAAGGCGCGTTCAAAATTGCTTTCGAATTGCATGGCGGACTGGCAGGTGACCGGTGGCGTGACGGCTGGTCGGAAAGCCGTCGGATGCCGGCTCTCATCAAAATCAGTTTCAAGGCATCTGACGGACATGCCTCACCGCCTGACATCATTGTCCGGTTGGCGATTGATGCCGAACAGGGCTGCATTGGCGGCGACACGACGCCCTGCACGATCAACTCGAAAGGTGAATTGCCGACCGAGATTGAGAAGAAACCGCAACCTCCCAAAAAGCCTCCGACCGAGCAGCTCGGCGATGGAGGCCAGAAATGATCCATTGGCGAGAAATCTTGCATAACGACGACCAGCGCTGCCCGCAAACAATGCATCGCAAAAGCGAGCGCGGCGTTGCCCTCGTTGCCGTATTGTGGATCGTGGCGTCTCTCACTATCCTGATCCTGTCGTTCAATGCATCGGTCCGTTCGCATCTCGACGTCACGACCAGTGAACTCGGAATTGCACATTGCCGATGCCGCTACCGCAGCCGCTGTCCGCCTCGCCGTATTCAGGCTGGGCGGACCTGATCCCAGCCGGCGTTGGGTCGCCGACGGACGCACCTATGATGCAAGCGTGGTCGGGCGCACGGTACGGATATCAATCCAAGACGAAAAGGGCTTGATCGACCTCAATAAAGCCACTCTTGAGATGCTTGAGGGTGTGCTCTCGCCACTTGTTGCGGATGCGGCACAACTGCGTCAGTTGCCTGCCCGTATCCTCGATTGGCGCG
>NW_028232416.1:32500-36982 GCF_054491065.1 Syngnathus leptorhynchus | reverse complement strand
AAAAAACGACTAAGTGTCGCCTCTCTGAAAAAACGACTAAGTGCCCACGGCTCTGCGGGGCTTGTGAGTCCGCCCCGCGCCGGTTCGGCGGTCGGCCTCAAAAAGCGAAAAATCAGCCTCTCTCCCTGGAGCTCACCAAAAATTTGTCGAAATTTTTCTAAGTTCTCCTCGAGGTACCAGGGGGTGAGGTACCCGGGCTAAGGTGCAGTACCTTTTTTGGTCTTCAGGTGCGCCAGAGTACAATGAAATGGTCCCAGTAGTCAGTGTACTCATCGACTTTCCCCCCGTTTTCCAAAGCACCCCGTTTACGAGTATGGAGGAGATGGTGCTGGTCTCCCCACGGCGTCGGACACGCCGTCCTCGACAGCACAAGGTCGGATAGAAGACCTGAAAAGCGCCGTGGCACGCGCTGGAGGTGTCACTGTGGCGAAAAAGTGACTAAGTGTCAACTTTCGAAAAAACGGCTAAGTGTCAACTTTCGAAAAAACGGCTAAGTGTCAACTTTCGAAAAAACGGCTAAGTGTCAACTTTCGAAAAAACGACTAAGTGTCGCCTCTCTGAAAAAACGGCAAAGTGTCAACTTTCGAAAAAACGACTAAGTGTCAACTTTCGAAAAAACGACTAAGTGTCACCTCTCTGAAAAAATGGCAAAGTGTCAACTGCGAATGTGGTGGTGCATGGAAGGAAGTGGAGGACGGCCGCCTCCTTAAACACAGGCCGAAGAGGAGCGTCAGGGCCGGCTCCTTAAACACGGACCGAGTGTCGCCCTTAACACAGACCAAGCGGAGGACGGCCGCCTCCCTAAATACAGGCCGAACCGGAGCGCGAGGGCCGCTCCTTAAACATGGACCGAGTGTCGCCCTTAACACGGACCAAGGGGAGGACGGCCGCCTCCTTAAACACAGGCCGGAGAGGAGCGTCAGGGCCAGGCTCCTCAAACATGGACCGAGTGTCGCCCTTAACACGGACCAAGGGGAGGACGGCCGCCTCCTTAAACACAGGCCGGAGAGGAGCGTCAGGGCCAGGCTCCTCAAACATGGACCGAGTGTCGCCCTTAACACGGACCAAGGGGAGGACGGCCGCCTCCTTAAACACAGGCCGGAGAGGAGCGTCAGGGCCAGGCTCCTCAAACATGGACCGAGTGTCGCCCTTAACACGGACCAAGGGGAGGACGGCCGCCTCCTTAAACACAGGCCGGAGAGGAGCGTCAGGGCCAGGCTCCTCAAACATGGACAGAGTGTCGCCCTTAACACAGACCAAGCGGAGGACGGCCGCCTCCCTAAATACAGGCCGAACCGGAGCGCGAGTGTCGCTCCTTAAACACGGACCGAGTGGAGGACGGCCGCCTCCTTAAACACAGGCCGAACAAAATGACACAAAGTGTCAACTGCGAATGTTGTCCATCCAAGGAAGGAGCGTGATGCCCGGCCGGCTCCTTAAACACAGGCCGAGAGTCGCCCCGGACGGTCCGCCTCGCGGCGCCCGTCTGCTCGGATAAAATGACACAAAGTGTCAACTACGAATGTTGTCCATCCAAGGAGGGAGCGTGATGCCCGGCCGGCTCCGAAAACACAGGCCGAGAGTCGCCCCGGACGGTCCGCCTCGCGGCGCCCGTCTGCTCGGATAAAATGACACAAAGTGTCAACTGCGAATGTTGTCCATCCAAGGAAGGAGCGTGATGCCCGGCCGGCTCCTTAAACACAGGCCGAGAGTCGCCCCGGACGGTCCGCCTCGCGGCGCCCGCCCGCTCGGATAAAATGACACAAAGTGTCAACTACGAATGTTGTCCATCCAAGGAGGGAGCTTGAGGCCCGGCCGGCTCCTTAAACACAGGCCGAGAGTCGCCCCGGACGGTCCGCCTCGCGGCGCCCGTCTGCTCGGATAAAATGACACAAAGTGTCAACTGCGAATGTTGTCCATCCAAGGAAGGAGCGTGATGCCCGGCCGGCTCCTTAAACACAGGCCGAGAGTCGCCCCGGACGGTCCGCCTCGCGGCGCCCGTCTGCTCGGATAAAATGACACAAAGTGTCAACTGCGAATGTTGTCCATCCAAGGAAGGAGCGTGATGCCCGGCCGGCTCCTTAAACACAGGCCGAGAGTCGCCCCGGACGGTCCGCCTCGCGGCGCCCGCCCGCTCGGATAAAATGACACAAAGTGTCAACTACGAATGTTGTCCATCCAAGGAAGGAGCGTGATGCCCGGCCGGCTCCTTAAACACAGGCCGAGAGTCGCCCCGGACGGTCCGCCTCGCGGCGCCCGTCTGCTCGGATAAAATGACACAAAGTGTCAACTACGAATGTTGTCCATCCAAGGAGGGAGCGTGATGCCCGGCCGGCTCCGAAAACACAGGCCGAGAGTCGCCCCGGACGGTCCGCCTCGCGGCGCCCGTCTGCTCGGATAAAATGACACAAAGTGTCAACTGCGAATGTTGTCCATCCAAGGAAGGAGCGTGATGCCCGGCCGGCTCCTTAAACACAGGCCGAGAGTCGCCCCGGACGGTCCGCCTCGCGGCGCCCGCCCGCTCGGATAAAATGACACAAAGTGTCAACTACGAATGTTGTCCATCCAAGGAAGGAGCGTGATGCCCGGCCGGCTCCTTAAACACAGGCCGAGAGTCGCCCCGGACGGTCGCCTCGCGGCGCCCGTCTGCTCGGATAAAATGACACAAAGTGTCAACTACGAATGTTGTCCATCCAAGGAGGGAGCGTGATGCCCGGCCGGCTCCGAAAACACAGGCCGAGAGTCGCCCCGGACGGTCCGCCTCGCGGCGCCCGTCTGCTCGGATAAAATGACACAAAGTGTCAACTGCGAATGTTGTCCATCCAAGGAAGGAGCGTGATGCCCGGCCGGCTCCTTAAACACAGGCCGAGAGTCGCCCCGGACGGTCCGCCTCGCGGCGCCCGCCCGCTCGGATAAAATGACACAAAGTGTCAACTACGAATGTTGTCCATCCAAGGAGGGAGCGTGAGGCCCGGCCGGCTCCGAAAACACAGGCCGAGAGTCGCCCCGGACGGTCCGCCTCGCGGCGCCCGCCCGCTCGGATAAAATGACACAAAGTGTCAACTACGAATGTTGTCCATCCAAGGAGGGAGCGTGAGGCCCGGCCGGCTCCGAAAACACAGGCCGAGAGTCGCCCCGGACGGTCCGCCTCTCGAGGCGCCCGCCCGCTCGGATAAAATGACACAAAGTGTCAACTACGAATGTTGTCCATCCAAGGAGGGAGCGTGATGCCCGGCCGGCTCCGAAAACACAGGCCGAGATTCGACCCCGGACGGGCCGTCTTCTCCCGGCGCCCGCCCGCGTACGCCCCCCATCCCCGGTCGCCCGTCTGCTCCCGGCGGGCCTCCGAGTACCCCCTCACCCAACTGACCGACTGGCACTCATGACCCGCCTTGGTAGGGCCTCCATCGGCCTCGGCTCGTCCGACGTCGGGTGGACGGTTCCTACCCACTGCGGGTCGCACTCTAGCGCCCCGGCCGCCGCGTGAGCGTGCGCTCCCCGCGCCGCCCCGCAGGCCCCGGCGCGACCGTACTGCGGCGAGACCGAGACGACCCGGTTTGGCATCCATCCCACCTAGCCACGATCCACGGAGGCCGAGCGAGCGGCTGAGTGTCGGGCGCCGCGCGTGCGAGCGTCCGCCGGCCGCGCCGGTCCTTCCGCGAATGTCGTTTCTCAAACCCTCCGGCTTGATAGCGGCGGCACCACGGGAAGCCGTCCACACACACCGTCCGACCTCTATCCGAAAAGCCTTCCCGACCAACCGCGGTCGCGGGGGCGTCTGTCGCTCCGCATCGGGGGGGCGTATGGCTTCCGCGCTACGCGCTGCGGGCTCGGGGGGGCCGCAACGGCTGAGTCTGACTCGGCCGGGGCGCAGCTTCCCTCCCGGCAGTCAGCAATAGTGCCGATCGCGCCTGCCACCAGCCCCCTCCCCGACGGGTTCGTCGGCGCCGGCTGGCCGCCGTCCGCCTTCGTTCCCCGAGGGTTCCCAACCAGCGCCGATCCAACTCCGCATCCTGGCCGCACGCAGTGCGTGCCTCGCGCGGGTAAGTCGCCGGCGCAGCGCCGCAGCTCCCGACCCCCGCGTACGGGAATAGTTGAGGGCCTCAGCGGGCCGCACCGACCGAGTCCGACTCGGGCCGGGGCGCAGATTCCCGCTTGGGTGACCGAACGTTCTCTGCTCGGGCCGGAGGGCCGACGCCCGTCCCCCCCCCCGTCGTCCCCCACGGACCGCCTCCGAGGCCACTTCGCACGGCTCATCCTCGGCTCCCTACCAATGCTTAATCGATGGGGCCGCCCGGCCGGATTCGCGCCACCCTGTCCACCGCGAGTCTCCCCAGACTAACCCGAGTTACCGCCCAGCTCGCCTAACCTTGCACTCGCTCTGCCAAACGGTCGTGTAGTCGGCGGGCCGTCCTACGGGTCGCCCTCCCTCCCCAAACGCGCGGCGGGATAGCGGCAAGGCGGCGGCGGCGGCCAGCGGCG
>NW_028232416.1:0-22500 GCF_054491065.1 Syngnathus leptorhynchus | reverse complement strand
GGTACCTAAAACACTTCCATTGATCCAGCCACGGAGGGTGCTGGCTGGTGGCTCCATAGCTCCATAGCTCCATAGCACCAGAGCTCCATAGCTCCATAGCACCAGAGCTCCATAGCTCCATAGCACCAGAGCTCCATAGCTCCATAGCACCAGAGCTCCATAGCTCCATAGCACCAGAGCTCCATAGCTCCATAGCACCAGAGCTCCATAGCTCCATAGCACCAGAGCTCCATAGCTCCATAGCACCAGAGCTCCATAGCTCCATAGCACCAGAGCTCCATAGCTCCATAGCACCAGAGCTCCATAGCTCCATAGCACCAGAGCTCCATAGCTCCATAGCACCAGAGCTCCATAGCTCCATAGCACCAGAGCTCCATAGCTCCATAGCACCAGAGCTCCATAGCTCCATAGCACCAGAGCTCCATAGCTCCATAGCACCAGAGCTCCATAGCTCCATAGCACCAGAGCTCCATAGCTCCATAGCACCAGAGCTCCATAGCTCCATAGCTCCAGCCTGGGTGGCTGGTGGCTCCATAGCTCCATACTTCCATAGCTCCAGTCAGAGAGTGTGCTAAAATTGCACTAAGTGCGAAAGCCCATTCATTTACAACGGCGTGTCCACAAGGCGGCGACATTTCCCCGTTACCGGTGGCTGCGCGGCGGGTGAGTGACAGAGCTTATCCGAGCGGCTGGAACTCTGCGCCGGCGTGGTCGAGCGTGAGGCCTCGGCCCTTTGGCTGCCTGGTACCTAAAACACTTCCATTGATCCAGCCACGGAGGGTGCTGGCTGGTGGCTCCATAGCTCCATACCTCCAGAGCTCCAGAGCTCCATAGCACCAGAGCTCCATAGCTCCATAGCACCAGAGCTCCATAGCACCAGAGCTCCATAGCTCCATAGCACCAGAGCTCCATAGCTCCATAGCACCAGAGCTCCATAGCTCCATAGCACCAGAGCTCCATAGCTCCATAGCTCCATAGCACCAGAGCTCCATAGCTCCATAGCACCAGAGCTCCATAGCTCCATAGCACCAGAGCTCCATAGCTCCATAGCACCAGGGCTCCATAGCTCCATAGCTCCAGGGCTCCATAGCTCCAGGGCTCCATAGCTCCATAGCTCCAGGGCTCCATAGCTCCATACCTCCAGAGCTCCATAGCTCCAGCCTGGGTGGCTGGTGGCTCCATAGCTCCATACTTCCATAGCTCCAGTCAGAGAGTTGGCGAAAATTGCACTAAGTGCGAAAGCCCATTCATTTACAACGGCGTGTCCGCCAGGCGGCGACATTTCCCCGTTACCGGTGGCTGCGTGGCGGGTGAGTGACAGAGCTTATCCGAGCGGCTGGAACTCTGCGCCGGCGTGGTCGAGCGTGAGGCCCCGGCCCTTTGGCTGCCTGGTACCTAAAACACTTCCATTGATCCAGCCACGGAGGGTGCTGGCTGGTGGCTCCATAGCTCCATAGCTCCATAGCACCAGAGCTCCATAGCTCCATAGCACCAGAGCTCCATAGCTCCATAGCACCAGAGCTCCATAGCTCCATAGCACCAGAGCTCCATAGCTCCATAGCACCAGAGCTACATAGCTCCATAGCACCAGAGCTCCATAGCTCCATAGCACCAGAGCTCCATAGCTCCATAGCACCAGAGCTCCATAGCTCCATAGCACCAGAGCTCCATAGCTCCATAGCTCCAGGGCTCCATAGCTCCAGGGCTCCATAGCTCCATAGCTCCAGGGCTCCATACCTCCAGAGCTCCATAGCTCCAGCCTGGGTGGCTGGTGGCTCCATAGCTCCATACTTCCATAGCTCCAGTCAGAGAGTTGGCGAAAATTGCACTAAGTGCGAAAGCCCATTCATTTACAACGGCGTGTCCGCCAGGCGGCGACATTTCCCCGTTACCGGTGGCTGCGTGGCGGGTGAGTGACAGAGCTTATCCGAGCGGCTGGAACTCTGCGCCGGCGTGGTCGAGCGTGAGGCCCCGGCCCTTTGGCTGCCTGGTACCTAAAACACTTCCATTGATCCAGCCACGGAGGGTGCTGGCTGGTGGCTCCATAGCTCCATAGCTCCATAGCACCAGAGCTCCAGAGCTCCATAGCACCAGAGCTCCATAGCTCCATAGCACCAGAGCTCCATAGCTCCATAGCACCAGAGCTCCATAGCTCCATAGCACCAGAGCTCCATAGCTCCATAGCACCAGAGCTCCATAGCTCCATAGCACCAGAGCTCCATAGCTCCATAGCACCAGAGCTCCATAGCTCCATAGCACCAGAGCTCCATAGCTCCATAGCACCAGAGCTCCATAGCTCCATAGCACCAGAGCTCCATAGCTCCATAGCACCAGAGCTCCATAGCTCCATAGCTCCAGCCTGGGTGGCTGGTGGCTCCATAGCTCCATACTTCCATAGCTCCAGTCAGAGAGTGTGCTAAAATTGCACTAAGTGCGAAAGCCCATTCATTTACAACGGCGTGTCCACAAGGCGGCGACATTTCCCCGTTACCGGTGGCTGCGCGGCGGGTGAGTGACAGAGCTTATCCGAGCGGCTGGAACTCTGCGCCGGCGTGGTCGAGCGGCTGGCCTCGGTAGTTGAGGTACCAGGGGTGGGGCGGGGAGCTCCAGGCGGGTCTTGTGAGAGAGTGAATCCGAGCGGCTGGAACTCTGCGCCGGCGTGGTCGAGCGGCTGGCCTCGGTAGTTGAGGTACCAGGGGTGGGCCGGGGAGCTCCAGGCGGGGCTTGTGAGAGAGTGAAGCCGAGCGGCTGGAACTCTGGGCCGGCGTGGTTGAGCCACGGAGGGTGCTGGCTGGTGGCTCCATAGCTCCAGAGCTCCAGAGCTCCATAGCTCCATACTTCCATAGCTCCATAACTCCATACTTCCATAGCTCCATACTTCCATAGCCCCAGAGCTCCATAGCTCCATACTTCCATAGCTCCAGAGCTCCATAGCTCCATACTTCCTTAGCTCCATAGCTCCAGAGCTCCATAGCTCCATAGCTCCATACTTCCATAGCTCCAGAGCTCCATGGCTCCATACTTCCATAGCTCCAGCCTGGCTGGCTGGTGGCTCCATAGCTCCATACATCCATAGCTCCATAGCTCCATACTTCCATAGCTCCAGAGCTCCATAGCTCCATAGCTCCATAGCTCCAGGGCTCCAGGGCTCCATAGCTCCATACCTCCAGAGCTCCATACCTCCAGAGCTCCAGAGCTCCATAGCACCAGAGCTCCATGGCTTCAGAGCTCCATAGCACCATAGCTCCATACCTCCAGAGCTCCAGGGCTCCATAGCTCCATAGCTCCATAGCTCCATAGCTCCATACCTCCAGAGCTCCATAGCACCAGAGCTCCATGGCTCCATAGCTCCAGCCTGGGTGGCTGGTGGCTCCATAGCTCCATACTTCCATAGCTCCAGTCAGAGAGTTGGCGAAAATTGCACTAAGTGCGAAAGCCCATTCATTTACAACGGCGTGTCCGCCAGGCGGCGACATTTCCCCGTTACCGGTGGCTGCGCGGCGGGTGAGTGACAGAGCTTATCCGAGCGGCTGGAACTCTGCGCCGGCGTGGTCGAGCGGCTGGCCTCGGTAGTTGAGGTACCAGGGGTGGGGCGGGGAGCTCCAGGCGGGTCTTGTGAGAGAGTGAAGCCGAGCGGCTGGAACTCTCGGCCGGCCTGGTCGAGCGGCTGGCCTCGGTAGTTGAGGTACCAGGGGCGGGCTGGGGAGCTCCAGGCGGGGCTTGTGAGAGAGTGAAGCCGAGCGGCTGGAACTCTGGGCCGGCCTGGTCGAGCGGCTGGCCTCGGTAGTTGAGGTACCAGGGGTGGGCTGGGGAGCTCCAGGCGGGGCTTGTGAGAGAGTGTAGCCGAGCGGCTGGAACTCTGGGCCGGCGTGGTTGAGCAGCATGCCCGCGGAGGTGGCTCTTCCATAGGCAGGGAGGGTGCTGGAGCTCCACACTTCCATAGGCAGGGAGGGTGCTGGAGCTCCACACTTCCATAGGCAGGGAGGGTGCTGGAGCTCCACACTTCCATAGGCAGGGAGGGTGCTGGAGCTCCACACTTCCATAGGCAGGGAGGGTGCTGGAGCTCCACACTTCCATAGGCAGGGAGGGTGCTGGAGCTCCACACTTCCATAGGCAGGGAGGGTGCTGGAGCTCCACACTTCCATAGGCAGGGAGGGTGCTGGAGCTCCACACTTCCATAGGCAGGGAGGGTGCTGGAGCTCCACACTTCCATAGGCAGGGAGGGTGCTGGAGCTCCACACTTCCATAGGCAGGGAGGGTGCTGGAGCTCCACACTTCCATAGGCAGGGAGGGTGCTGGAGCTCCACACTTCCATAGGCAGGGAGGGTGCTGGAGCTCCACACTTCCATAGGCAGGGAGGGTGCTGGAGCTCCACACTTCCATAGGCAGGGAGGGTGCTGGAGCTCCACACTTCCATAGGCAGGGAGGGTGCTGGAGCTCCACACTTCCATAGGCAGGGAGGGTGCTGGAGCTCCACACTTCCATAGGCAGGGAGGGTGCTGGAGCTCCACACTTCCATAGGCAGGGAGGGTGCTGGAGCTCCACACTTCCATAGGCAGGGAGGGTGCTGGAGCTCCACACTTCCATAGGCAGGGAGGGTGCTGGAGCTCCACACTTCCATAGGCAGGGAGGGTGCTGGAGCTCCACACTTCCATAGGCAGGGAGGGTGCTGGAGCTCCACACTTCCATAGGCAGGGAGGGTGCTGGAGCTCCACACTTCCATAGGCAGGGAGGGTGCTGGAGCTCCACACTTCCATAGGCAGGGAGGGTGCTGGAGCTCCACACTTCCATAGGCAGGGAGGGTGCTGGAGCTCCACACTTCCATAGGCAGGGAGGGTGCTGGAGCTCCACACTTCCATAGGCAGGGAGGGTGCTGGAGCTCCACACTTCCATAGGCAGGGAGGGTGCTGGAGCTCCACACTTCCATAGGCAGGGAGGGTGCTGGAGCTCCACACTTCCATAGGCAGGGAGGGTGCTGGAGCTCCACACTTCCATAGGCAGGGAGGGTGCTGGAGCTCCACACTTCCATAGGCAGGGAGGGTGCTGGAGCTCCACACTTCCATAGGCAGGGAGGGTGCTGGAGCTCCACACTTCCATAGGCAGGGAGGGTGCTGGAGCTCCACACTTCCATAGGCAGGGAGGGTGCTGGAGCTCCACACTTCCATAGGCAGGGAGGGTGCTGGAGCTCCACACTTCCATAGGCAGGGAGGGTGCTGGAGCTCCACACTTCCATAGGCAGGGAGGGTGCTGGAGCTCCACACTTCCATAGGCAGGGAGGGTGCTGGAGCTCCACACTTCCATAGGCAGGGAGGGTGCTGGAGCTCCACACTTCCATAGGCAGGGAGGGTGCTGGAGCTCCACACTTCCATAGGCAGGGAGGGTGCTGGAGCTCCACACTTCCATAGGCAGGGAGGGTGCTGGAGCTCCACACTTCCATAGGCAGGGAGGGTGCTGGAGCTCCACACTTCCATAGGCAGGGAGGGTGCTGGAGCTCCACACTTCCATAGGCAGGGAGGGTGCTGGAGCTCCACACTTCCATAGGCAGGGAGGGTGCTGGAGCTCCACACTTCCATAGGCAGGGAGGGTGCTGGAGCTCCACACTTCCATAGGCAGGGAGGGTGCTGGAGCTCCACACTTCCATAGGCAGGGAGGGTGCTGGAGCTCCACACTTCCATAGGCAGGGAGGGTGCTGGAGCTCCACACTTCCATAGGCAGGGAGGGTGCTGGAGCTCCACACTTCCATAGGCAGGGAGGGTGCTGGAGCTCCACACTTCCATAGGCAGGGAGGGTGCTGGAGCTCCACACTTCCATAGGCAGGGAGGGTGCTGGAGCTCCACACTTCCATAGGCAGGGAGGGTGCTGGAGCTCCACACTTCCATAGGCAGGGAGGGTGCTGGAGCTCCACACTTCCATAGGCAGGGAGGGTGCTGGAGCTCCACACTTCCATAGGCAGGGAGGGTGCTGGAGCTCCACACTTCCATAGGCAGGGAGGGTGCTGGAGCTCCACACTTCCATAGGCAGGGAGGGTGCTGGAGCTCCACACTTCCATAGGCAGGGAGGGTGCTGGAGCTCCACACTTCCATAGGCAGGGAGGGTGCTGGAGCTCCACACTTCCATAGGCAGGGAGGGTGCTGGAGCTCCACACTTCCATAGGCAGGGAGGGTGCTGGAGCTCCACACTTCCATAGGCAGGGAGGGTGCTGGAGCTCCACACTTCCATAGGCAGGGAGGGTGCTGGAGCTCCACACTTCCATAGGCAGGGAGGGTGCTGGAGCTCCACACTTCCATAGGCAGGGAGGGTGCTGGAGCTCCACACTTCCATAGGCAGGGAGGGTGCTGGAGCTCCACACTTCCATAGGCAGGGAGGGTGCTGGAGCTCCACACTTCCATAGGCAGGGAGGGTGCTGGAGCTCCACACTTCCATAGGCAGGGAGGGTGCTGGAGCTCCACACTTCCATAGGCAGGGAGGGTGCTGGAGCTCCACACTTCCATAGGCAGGGAGGGTGCTGGAGCTCCACACTTCCATAGGCAGGGAGGGTGCTGGAGCTCCACACTTCCATAGGCAGGGAGGGTGCTGGAGCTCCACACTTCCATAGGCAGGGAGGGTGCTGGAGCTCCACACTTCCATAGGCAGGGAGGGTGCTGGAGCTCCACACTTCCATAGGCAGGGAGGGTGCTGGAGCTCCACACTTCCATAGGCAGGGAGGGTGCTGGAGCTCCACACTTCCATAGGCAGGGAGGGTGCTGGAGCTCCACACTTCCATAGGCAGGGAGGGTGCTGGAGCTCCACACTTCCATAGGCAGGGAGGGTGCTGGAGCTCCACACTTCCATAGGCAGGGAGGGTGCTGGAGCTCCACACTTCCATAGGCAGGGAGGGTGCTGGAGCTCCACACTTCCATAGGCAGGGAGGGTGCTGGAGCTCCACACTTCCATAGGCAGGGAGGGTGCTGGAGCTCCACACTTCCATAGGCAGGGAGGGTGCTGGAGCTCCACACTTCCATAGGCAGGGAGGGTGCTGGAGCTCCACACTTCCATAGGCAGGGAGGGTGCTGGAGCTCCACACTTCCATAGGCAGGGAGGGTGCTGGAGCTCCACACTTCCATAGGCAGGGAGGGTGCTGGAGCTCCACACTTCCATAGGCAGGGAGGGTGCTGGAGCTCCACACTTCCATAGGCAGGGAGGGTGCTGGAGCTCCACACTTCCATAGGCAGGGAGGGTGCTGGAGCTCCACACTTCCATAGGCAGGGAGGGTGCTGGAGCTCCACACTTCCATAGGCAGGGAGGGTGCTGGAGCTCCACACTTCCATAGGCAGGGAGGGTGCTGGAGCTCCACACTTCCATAGGCAGGGAGGGTGCTGGAGCTCCACACTTCCATAGGCAGGGAGGGTGCTGGAGCTCCACACTTCCATAGGCAGGGAGGGTGCTGGAGCTCCACACTTCCATAGGCAGGGAGGGTGCTGGAGCTCCACACTTCCATAGGCAGGGAGGGTGCTGGAGCTCCACACTTCCATAGGCAGGGAGGGTGCTGGAGCTCCACACTTCCATAGGCAGGGAGGGTGCTGGAGCTCCACACTTCCATAGGCAGGGAGGGTGCTGGAGCTCCACACTTCCATAGGCAGGGAGGGTGCTGGAGCTCCACACTTCCATAGGCAGGGAGGGTGCTGGAGCTCCACACTTCCATAGGCAGGGAGGGTGCTGGAGCTCCACACTTCCATAGGCAGGGAGGGTGCTGGAGCTCCACACTTCCATAGGCAGGGAGGGTGCTGGAGCTCCACACTTCCATAGGCAGGGAGGGTGCTGGAGCTCCACACTTCCATAGGCAGGGAGGGTGCTGGAGCTCCACACTTCCATAGGCAGGGAGGGTGCTGGAGCTCCACACTTCCATAGGCAGGGAGGGTGCTGGAGCTCCACACTTCCATAGGCAGGGAGGGTGCTGGAGCTCCACACTTCCATAGGCAGGGAGGGTGCTGGAGCTCCACACTTCCATAGGCAGGGAGGGTGCTGGAGCTCCACACTTCCATAGGCAGGGAGGGTGCTGGAGCTCCACACTTCCATAGGCAGGGAGGGTGCTGGAGCTCCACACTTCCATAGGCAGGGAGGGTGCTGGAGCTCCACACTTCCATAGGCAGGGAGGGTGCTGGAGCTCCACACTTCCATAGGCAGGGAGGGTGCTGGAGCTCCACACTTCCAT
Organism: Syngnathus leptorhynchus; assembly: GCF_054491065.1. Taxonomy (NCBI): domain Eukaryota; kingdom Metazoa; phylum Chordata; class Actinopteri; order Syngnathiformes; family Syngnathidae; genus Syngnathus; species Syngnathus leptorhynchus. Next base: position 14,309 of record NW_028232416.1, on the reverse strand, counting down.
AGGCAGGGAGGGTGCTGGAGCTCCACACTTCCATAGGCAGGGAGGGTGCTGGAGCTCCACACTTCCATAGGCAGGGAGGGTGCTGGAGCTCCACACTTCCATAGGCAGGGAGGGTGCTGGAGCTCCACACTTCCATAGGCAGGGAGGGTGCTGGAGCTCCACACTTCCATAGGCAGGGAGGGTGCTGGAGCTCCACACTTCCATAGGCAGGGAGGGTGCTGGAGCTCCACACTTCCATAGGCAGGGAGGGTGCTGGAGCTCCACACTTCCATAGGCAGGGAGGGTGCTGGAGCTCCACACTTCCATAGGCAGGGAGGGTGCTGGAGCTCCACACTTCCATAGGCAGGGAGGGTGCTGGAGCTCCACACTTCCATAGGCAGGGAGGGTGCTGGAGCTCCACACTTCCATAGGCAGGGAGGGTGCTGGAGCTCCACACTTCCATAGGCAGGGAGGGTGCTGGAGCTCCACACTTCCATAGGCAGGGAGGGTGCTGGAGCTCCACACTTCCATAGGCAGGGAGGGTGCTGGAGCTCCACACTTCCATAGGCAGGGAGGGTGCTGGAGCTCCACACTTCCATAGGCAGGGAGGGTGCTGGAGCTCCACACTTCCATAGGCAGGGAGGGTGCTGGAGCTCCACACTTCCATAGGCAGGGAGGGTGCTGGAGCTCCACACTTCCATAGGCAGGGAGGGTGCTGGAGCTCCACACTTCCATAGGCAGGGAGGGTGCTGGAGCTCCACACTTCCATAGGCAGGGAGGGTGCTGGAGCTCCACACTTCCATAGGCAGGGAGGGTGCTGGAGCTCCACACTTCCATAGGCAGGGAGGGTGCTGGAGCTCCACACTTCCATAGGCAGGGAGGGTGCTGGAGCTCCACACTTCCATAGGCAGGGAGGGTGCTGGAGCTCCACACTTCCATAGGCAGGGAGGGTGCTGGAGCTCCACACTTCCATAGGCAGGGAGGGTGCTGGAGCTCCACACTTCCATAGGCAGGGAGGGTGCTGGAGCTCCACACTTCCATAGGCAGGGAGGGTGCTGGAGCTCCACACTTCCATAGGCAGGGAGGGTGCTGGAGCTCCACACTTCCATAGGCAGGGAGGGTGCTGGAGCTCCACACTTCCATAGGCAGGGAGGGTGCTGGAGCTCCACACTTCCATAGGCAGGGAGGGTGCTGGAGCTCCACACTTCCATAGGCAGGGAGGGTGCTGGAGCTCCACACTTCCATAGGCAGGGAGGGTGCTGGAGCTCCACACTTCCATAGGCAGGGAGGGTGCTGGAGCTCCACACTTCCATAGGCAGGGAGGGTGCTGGAGCTCCACACTTCCATAGGCAGGGAGGGTGCTGGAGCTCCACACTTCCATAGGCAGGGAGGGTGCTGGAGCTCCACACTTCCATAGGCAGGGAGGGTGCTGGAGCTCCACACTTCCATAGGCAGGGAGGGTGCTGGAGCTCCACACTTCCATAGGCAGGGAGGGTGCTGGAGCTCCACACTTCCATAGGCAGGGAGGGTGCTGGAGCTCCACACTTCCATAGGCAGGGAGGGTGCTGGAGCTCCACACTTCCATAGGCAGGGAGGGTGCTGGAGCTCCACACTTCCATAGGCAGGGAGGGTGCTGGAGCTCCACACTTCCATAGGCAGGGAGGGTGCTGGAGCTCCACACTTCCATAGGCAGGGAGGGTGCTGGAGCTCCACACTTCCATAGGCAGGGAGGGTGCTGGAGCTCCACACTTCCATAGGCAGGGAGGGTGCTGGCACATCCACACTTCCAGCCACGGAGCATGCTGGCACTTCCACCTTGCTTGCTAAGTCGGCGTGATCTTGCCCAAAAAGTCCCTCCTCACCTCCAGCTGGAAGTGGAAAAAAATCCTCCACCTGCTTGGCCGAGGTTCTGGAAGCCAGCAGCTCGCAGAATGTTGCCAAAGTTTCACTGGAAGGAAAAGAAAAGAGAAGACCGAGTGCGCATTTCACCTACCGCCGAATGTCCACAAGAGGGAAGTGTCACTCCGTCGCAGAATCTGCGCCGACGCACTCGGCACCCTTCGAATTTATGGTGCCGGTGCGGGTGTTCTGGGTGCAAAAAGGCCGCCCAAGTGGTAGAAAAAAATCAGACTTCGTCTCTTAGGTCGAAATTAATGCCAAGTTTTGAAATGCACTGGCAGGGGTGGACCAGGGCCCGTTAGAAGTGCTTAGCCGAGGTCCTGGAAGCCTAACCCGGCGTGATCTTGTGCAAAAAGCCGCTGCTGAGCTCCAGCTGGAAGTGTAAAAAGAACCGGGCTGGATCAAAAAAAGAACCGGGCGGCCCTTTAAAATTGCTTAGCCGAGGTCCTGGAACCCTAACCCGGCGTGATCTTGTGCAAAAAGCCGCTGCTGAGCTCCAGCTGGAAGTGTAAAAAGAACCGGGCTGGTTCAAAAAAAGAACCGGGCGACCCGTTAGAAGTGCTTAGCCGAGGTCCTGGAAGCCTAACCCGGCGTGATCTTGTGCAAAAAGCCGCTGCTGAGCTCCAGCTGGAAGTGGAAAAAGAACCGGGCTGGATCAAAAAAGAACCGGGCGACCCGTTAAAATTGCTTAGCCGAGGTCCTGGAAGCCTAACACGGCGTGATCTTGTGCAAAAAGCCGCTCCCGAGCTCCAGCTGGAAGTGTAAAAAGAACCAGGCTGGATAAAAAAAAGAACCGGGCTGGATAAAAAAAAAGAACCGGGCGGCCCGTTAAAATTGCTTAGCCGAGGTCCTGGAAGCCTAACCCGGCGTGATCTTGTGCAAAAAGCCGCTCCCGAGCTCCAGCTGGAAGTGTAAAAAGAACCGGGCTGGATCTGGATCAAAAAAGAACCGGCGACCCGTTAAAATTGCTTAGCCGAGGTCCTGGAAGCCTAACACGGCGTGATCTTGTGCAAAAAGCCGCTCCCGAGCTCCAGCTGGAAGTGTAAAAAGAACCAGGCTGGATAAAAAAAAGAACCGGGCTGGTTCAAAAAAGAACCGGGCAACCCGTTAAAATTGCTTAGCCGAGGTCCTGGAAGCCTAACACGGCGTGTTCTTGTGCAAAAAGCCGCTCCCGAGCTCCAGCTGGAAGTGTAAAAAGAACCAGGCTGGATAAAAAAAAGAACCGGGCTGGATCAAAAAAGAACCGGGCGACCCGTTAAAATTGCTTAGCCGAGGTCCTGGAAGCCTAACCCGGCGTGATCTTGTGCAAATAGCCGCTGCCGAGCTCCAGCTGGAAGTGTGAAAAGAACCGGGCTGGATAAAAAAAAGAACCGGGCTGGATCAAAAAAGAACCGGGCGACCCGTTAAAATTGCTTAGCCGAGGTCCTGGAAGCCTAACACGGCGTGATCTTGTGCAAAAAACCGCTCCCGAGCTCCAGCTGGAAGTGTAAAAAGAACCGGGCTGGATAAAAAAAGAACCGGGCTGGATCAAAAAAGAACCGGGCGACCCGTTAAAATTGCTTAGCCGAGGTCCTGGAAGCCTAACCCGGCGTGATCTTGTGCAAAAAGCCGCTCCCGAGCTCCAGCTGGAAGTGTAAAAAGAACCGGGCTGGATAAAAAAAGAACCGGGCTGGATCAAAAAAGAACCGGGCGACCCGTTAAAATTGCTTAGCCGAGGTCCTGGAAGCCTAACACGGCGTGTTCTTGTGCAAAAAGCCGCTCCCAAGCTCCAGCTGGAAGTGTAAAAAGAACCGGGCTGGATAAAAAAAAGAACCGGGCTGGATCAAAAAAGAACCGGGCGACCCGTTAAAATTGCTTAGCCGAGGTCCTGGAAGCCTAACACGGCGTGATCTTGTGCAAAAAGCCGCTCCCGAGCTCCAGCTGGAAGTGTAAAAAGAACCGGGCTGGATAAAAAAAGAACCGGGCTGGATAAAAAAAAGAACCGGGCGACCCGTTAAAATTGCTTAGCCGAGGTCCTGGAAGCCTAACACGGCGTGTTCTTGTGCAAAAAGCCGCTCCCGAGCTCCAGCTGGAAGTGTAAAAAGAACCAGGCTGGATAAAAAAAAGAACCGGGCTGGATCAAAAAAGAACCGGGCGACCCGTTAAAATTGCTTAGCCGAGGTCCTGGAAGCCTAACACGGCGTGATCTTGTGCAAAAAGCCGCTCCCGAGCTCCAGCTGGAAGTGTAAAAAGAACCGGGCTGGATAAAAAAAGAACCGGGCTGGATAAAAAAAAGAACCGGGCGACCCGTTAAAATTGCTTAGCCGAGGTCCTGGAAGCCTAACACGGCGTGATCTTGTGCAAAAAGCCGCTCCGAGCTCCAGCTGGAAGTGTAAAAAGAACCAGGCTGGATAAAAAAAAGAACCGGGCTGGATCAAAAAAGAACCGGGCGACCCGTTAAAATTGCTTAGCCGAGGTCCTGGAAGCCTAACACGGCGTGTTCTTGTGCAAAAAGCCGCTCCCGAGCTCCAGCTGGAAGTGTAAAAAGAACCAGGCTGGATAAAAAAAAGAACCGGGCTGGTTCAAAAAAGAACCGGGCAACCCGTTAAAATTGCTTAGCCGAGGTCCTGGAAGCCTAACACGGCGTGTTCTTGTGCAAAAAGCCGCTCCCGAGCTCCAGCTGGAAGTGTAAAAAGAACCAGGCTGGATAAAAAAAAGAACCGGGCTGGATCAAAAAAGAACCGGGCGACCCGTTAAAATTGCTTAGCCGAGGTCCTGGAAGCCTAACACGGCGTGTTCTTGTGCAAAAAGCCGCTCCCGAGCTCCAGCTGGAAGTGTAAAAAGAACCAGGCTGGATAAAAAAAAGAACCGGGCTGGTTCAAAAAAGAACCGGGCAACCCGTTAAAATTGCTTAGCCGAGGTCCTGGAAGCCTAACACGGCGTGATCTTGTGCAAAAAGCCGCTCCCGAGCTCCAGCTGGAAGTGTAAAAAGAACCGGGCTGGATAAAAAAAGAACCGGGCTGGATAAAAAAAAAGAACCGGGCGACCCGTTAAAATTGCTTAGCCGAGGTCCTGGAAGCCTAACACGGCGTGATCTTGTGCAAAAAGCCGCTCCCGAGCTCCAGCTGGAAGTGTAAAAAGAACCAGGCTGGATAAAAAAAAGAACCGGGCTGGATCAAAAAAGAACCGGGCGACCCGTTAAAATTGCTTAGCCGAGGTCCTGGAAGCCTAACACGGCGTGTTCTTGTGCAAAAAGCCGCTCCCGAGCTCCAGCTGGAAGTGTAAAAAGAACCAGGCTGGATAAAAAAAAGAACCGGGCTGGATCAAAAAAGAACCGGGCGACCCGTTAAAATTGCTTAGCCGAGGTCCTGGAAGCCTAACACGGCGTGTTCTTGTGCAAAAAGCCGCTCCCGAGCTCCAGCTGGAAGTGTAAAAAGAACCAGGCTGGATAAAAAAAAGAACCGGGCTGGATCAAAAAAGAACCGGGCGACCCGTTAAAATTGCTTAGCTGAGGTCCTGGAAGCCTAACACGGCGTGATCTTGTGCAAAAAGCCGCTCCCGAGCTCCAGCTGGAAGTGTAAAAAGAACCGGGCTGGATAAAAAAAAAGAACCGGGCTGGTTCAAAAAAGAACCGGGCAACCCGTTAAAATTGCTTAGCCGAGGTCCTGGAAGCCTAACCCGGCGTGATCTTGCCCGAAAGTCGGCCTCTATACTTCCATTTTAGGTACCAGGGGCTATTAGTGTACTTGGTCCCACTAGTCAGTGTACTCATCCAGTTACCCCCCGTTTTCCAAAACACCATCGGCACGTATAAGGGGGGGACTCTTGAGAGAGATGAGGTATATGGCAGCGCAACACCAATCCGCTCCGCGCTGGTTCCCATGTCGGCTACGGATGAATAAAACCAGCCTGTCCCCCCTGGAGCTCACGAGACACGGAATTTTTTCTAAGTGCCAACGGCTCTTCCGAGCAAACGTGTCCGCTCCGGCTGGTTCCCCCGTCGGCCTCGAATGACGAAAAATGCCGGTCTCCGCCCGGAGCTCATGACAAACGAAAAATTTTCTAAGTGCCAACGGCACTAGCGAGCGAATGTGTCCGCTCGGCGCTGGTTCCCGGGTCGAACCCGGAAGACGAAAAACGCCGCTCTCCGCCCGGAGCTCATGACAAACGAAAAATTTTCTAAGTGCCAACGGCACTAGCGAGCGAATGTGTCCGCTCGGCGCTGGTTCCCGGGTCGAACCCGGAAGACGAAAAACGCCGCTCTCCGCCCGGAGCTCATGACAAACGAAAAATTTTCTAAGTGCCAACGGCACTAGCGAGCGAATGTGTCCGCTCGGCGCTGGTTCCCGGGTCGAACCCGGAAGACGAAAAACGCCGCTCTCCGCCCGGAGCTCATGACAAACGAAAAATTTTCTAAGTGCCAACGGCACTAGCGAGCGAATGTGTCCGCTCGGCGCTGGTTCCCGGGTCGAACCCGGAAGACGAAAAACGCCGCTCTCCGCCCGGAGCTCATTACAAACGAAAAATTTTCTAAGTGCCAACGGCACTAGCGAGCGAATGTGTCCGCTCGGCGCTGGTTCCCGGGTCGAACCCGGAAGACGAAAAACGCCGCTCTCCGCCCGGAGCTCATGACAAACGAAAAATTTTCTAAGTGCCAACGGCACTAGCGAGCGAATGTGTCCGCTCGGCGCTGGTTCCCGGGTCGAACCCGGAAGACGAAAAACGCCGCTCTCCGCCCGGAGCTCATGACAAACGAAAAATTTTCTAAGTGCCAACGGCACTAGCGAGCGAATGTGTCCGCTCGGCGCTGGTTCCCGGGTCGAACCCGGAAGACAAAAAACGCCGGTCTCCGCCCGGAGCTCATGACAAACGAAAAATTTTCTAAGTGCCAACGGCACTAGCGAGCGAATGTGTCCGCTCGGCGCTGGTTCCCGGGTCGAACCCGGAAGACGAAAAACGCCGCTCTCCGCCCTGGAGCTCATGACAAACGAAAAATTTTCTAAGTGCCAACGGCACTTGCGAGCGAATGTGTCCGCTCGGCGCTGGTTCCCGGGTCGGACCCGGAAGACGAAAAACGCCGGTCTCCGCCCGGAGCTCATGACAAACGAAAAATTTTCTAAGTGCCAACGGCACTAGCGAGCGAATGTGTCCGCTCGGCGCTGGTTCCCGGGTCGGACCCGGAAGACGAAAAACGCCGGTCCTCGCCTGGAGGTCCCAGCAAAATCGGCGAAAAAAACGACTAAGTGTCAACTTTCGAAAAAACGACTAAGTGCCCACGGCTCTGCGGGGCTTGTGAGTCCGCCCCGCGCCGGTTCGGTGGTCGGCCTCAAAAAGCAAAAAATCAGCCTCTCTCCCTGGAGCTCACCTCGAGGTACCAGGGGGTGAGGTACCCGGGCTAAGGTGCAGTACCTTTTTTGGTCTTCAGGTGCGCCAGAGTACAATGAAATGGTCCCAGTAGTCAGTGTACTCATCGACTTTCCCCCCGTTTTCCAAAGCACCTCGTTTACGAGTATGGAGGAGATGGTGCTGGTCTCCCCACGGCGTCGGACACGCCGTCCTCGACAGCACAAGGTCGGATAGAAGACCTGGAAAGCGCCGTGGCACGCGCTGGAGGTGGGCACTTTGGCGAAAAAACGACTAAGTGTCAACTTTCGAAAAAACGACTAAGTGTCAACTTTCGAAAAAACGGCTAAGTGTCAACTTTCGAAAAAACGACTAAGTGTCACCTCTCTGAAAAAATGGCAAAGTGTCGCCTCTCTGAAATTTTTCTAAGTGCCCACGGCTCTGCGGGCTCGTGCATCCGAGCCGCGCCGGTTCTGCAACCGGCCTAGAATGACGAAAAATAACGGTCTCCTCCTGGAGCTCACAGCCAATTGTGGCGAAAAAGTGGCAAAGTGCCCACGGCCCTGCCGAGCTTTGGCGTCCGCTCAGCGCCGGTGCCGCAGTCGGCCTCGAATGACGAAAAATGACGGTCTCCTCCTGGAGCTCACAGCCAACTTGGCAAAAAGTTTCTAAGTGCCCACGGCCCTGCCGAGCTTTGGCGTCCGCCCAGCGCCGGTTCCGCAGTCGGCCTCGAATGACGAAAAATAACGGTCTCCTCCTGGAGCTCACAGCCAACTTGGCAAAAAGTTTCTAAGTGCCCACGGCCCTGCCGAGCTTTGGCGTCCGCTCAGCGCCGGTGCCGCAGTCGGCCTCGAATGACGAAAAATGACGGTCTCCTCCTGGAGCTCACAGCCAACTTGGCAAAAAGTTTCTAAGTGCCCACGGCCCTGCCGAGCTTTGGCGTCCGCCCAGCGCCGGTTCCGCAGTCGGCCTCGAATGACGAAAAATAACGGTCTCCTCCTGGAGCTCACAGCCAACTTGGCAAAAAGTTTCTAAGTGCCCACGGCCCTGCCGAACTTTGGCGTCCGCTCAGCGCCGGTTCCGCAGTCGGCCTCGAATGACGAAAAATAACGGTCTCCTCCTGGAGCTCACAGCCAACTTGGCAAAAAGTTTCTAAGTGCCCACGGCCCTGCCGAACTTTGGCGTCCGCTCAGCGCCGGTTCCGCAGTCGGCCTCGAATGACGAAAAATAACGGTCTCCTCCTGGAGCTCACAGCCAACTTGGCAAAAAGTTTCTAAGTGCCCACGGCCCTGCCGAGCTTTGGCGTCCGCCCAGCGCCGGTTCCGCAGTCGGCCTCGAATGACGAAAAATAACGGTCTCCTCCTGGAGCTCACAGCCAACTTGGCAAAAAGTTTCTAAGTGCCCACGGCCCTGCCGAGCTTTGGCGTCCGCCCAGCGCCGGTTCCGCAGTCGGCCTCGAATGACGAAAAATAACGGTCTCCTCCTGGAGCTCACAGCCAACTTGGCAAAAAGTTTCTAAGTGCCCACGGCCCTGCCGAGCTTTGGCGTCCGCCCAGCGCCGGTTCCGCAGTCGGCCTCGAATGACGAAAAATAACGGTCTCCTCCTGGAGCTCACAGCCAACTTGGCAAAAAGTTTCTAAGTGTCACATCTCTGAAAAAAACGACTAAGTGTCAACTTTCGAAAAAACGGCTAAGTGTCAACTTTCGAAAAAACGGCAAAGTGTCACATCTCTGAAAAAACGGCTAAGTGTCGACTTTCGAAAAAACGGCTAAGTGTCAACTTTCGAAAAAAACGGCAAAGTGTCACATCTCTGAAAAAACGGCTAAGTGTCACATCTCTGAAAAAACGGCTAAGTGTCACATCTCTGAAAAAACGGCTAAGTGTCGCCTCTCTGAAAAAACGGCAAAGTGTCAACTTTCGAAAAAACGACAGAGTGTCGCCTCTCTGAAAAAACGACTAAGTGTCGACTCTGAGAAAATGGCAAAGTGCCCACGGCTCTGCGGGCTCGTGCATCCGACCCGCGCCGGTTCCCCAGCCGGCCTGAAATAAGGCAAAACCAGCCTCTCCGCCTGGAGCTCAGAGCCAACTTGGCGAATATTTTCTAAGTGCCCACGGCTCTGCGTGGCTACGGCGTCTGCCCAGCGCCGGTTCCTGGGTCGAACCCCGAGGACGAGGAATGCCGGTCTCCGCCTGGAGGTCCCAGCTTAATCGGCGAAAATTTTCTAAGTGCCCACGGCTCTGCCGGGCTCGTGCATCCGACCCGCGCCGGTTCCCCAGCCGGCCTGAAATAAGGCAAAACCAGGCTCTCCCCCTGGAGCTCAGAGCCAATTGTGGCGAAAAAACGACTAAGTGTCAACTTTCGAAAAAACGACTAAGTGTCAACTTTCCAAAAAAACGGCTAAGTGTCGACTTTCGAAAAAACGGCTAAGTGTCAACTTTCGAAAAAACGACTAAGTGTCGCCTCTGAAAAAACGACTAAGTGTCGCCTCTCTGAAAAAACGACTAAGTGCCCACGGCTCTGCGGGGCTTGTGAGTCCGCCCCGCGCCGGTTCGGCGGTCGGCCTCAAAAAGCGAAAAATCAGCCTCTCTCCCTGGAGCTCACCAAAAAATTTGTCGAAATTTTTCTAAGTTCTCCTCGAGGTACCAGGGGGTGAGGTACCCGGGCTAAGGTGCAGTACCTTTTTTGGTCTTCAGGTGCGCCAGAGTACAATGAAATGGTCCCAGTAGTCAGTGTACTCATCGACTTTCCCCCCGTTTTCCAAAGCACCCCGTTTACGAGTATGGAGGAGATGGTGCTGGTCTCCCCACGGCGTCGGACACGCCGTCCTCGACAGCACAAGGTCGGATAGAAGACCTGAAAAGCGCCGTGGCACGCGCTGGAGGTGTCACTGTGGCGAAAAAGTGACTAAGTGTCAACTTTCGAAAAAACGGCTAAGTGTCAACTTTCGAAAAAACGGCTAAGTGTCAACTTTCGAAAAAACGGCTAAGTGTCAACTTTCGAAAAAACGACTAAGTGTCGCCTCTCTGAAAAAACGGCAAAGTGTCAACTTTCGAAAAAACGACTAAGTGTCAACTTTCGAAAAAACGACTAAGTGTCACCTCTCTGAAAAAATGGCAAAGTGTCAACTGCGAATGTGGTGGTGCATGGAAGGAAGTGGAGGACGGCCGCCTCCTTAAACACAGGCCGAAGAGGAGCGTCAGGGCCGGCTCCTTAAACACGGACCGAGTGTCGCCCTTAACACAGACCAAGCGGAGGACGGCCGCCTCCCTAAATACAGGCCGAACCGGAGCGCGAGGGCCGCTCCTTAAACACGGACCGAGTGTCGCCCTTAACACAGACCAAGGGGAGGACGGCCGCCTCCTTAAACACAGGCCGGAGAGGAGCGTCAGGGCCAGGCTCCTCAAACATGGACCGAGTGTCGCCCTTAACACAGACCAAGGGGAGGACGGCCGCCTCCTTAAACACAGGCCGGAGAGGAGCGTCAGGGCCAGGCTCCTCAAACATGGACCGAGTGTCGCCCTTAACACAGACCAAGGGGAGGACGGCCGCCTCCTTAAACACAGGCCGGAGAGGAGCGTCAGGGCCAGGCTCCTCAAACATGGACCGAGTGTCGCCCTTAACACAGACCAAGGGGAGGACGGCCGCCTCCTTAAACACAGGCCGGAGAGGAGCGTCAGGGCCAGGCTCCTCAAACATGGACCGAGTGTCGCCCTTAACACGGACCAAGGGGAGGACGGCCGCCTCCTTAAACACAGGCCGGAGAGGAGCGTCAGGGCCAGGCTCCTCAAACATGGACCGAGTGTCGCCCTTAACACGGACCAAGGGGAGGACGGCCGCCTCCTTAAACACAGGCCGGAGAGGAGCGTCAGGGCCAGGCTCCTCAAACATGGACCGAGTGTCGCCCTTAACACAGACCAAGGGGAGGACGGCCGCCTCCTTAAACACAGGCCGGAGAGGAGCGTCAGGGCCAGGCTCCTCAAACATGGACCGAGTGTCGCCCTTAACACGGACCAAGGGGAGGACGGCCGCCTCCTTAAACACAGGCCGGAGAGGAGCGTCAGGGCCAGGCTCCTCAAACATGGACCGAGTGTCGCCCTTAACACGGACCAAGGGGAGGACGGCCGCCTCCTTAAACACAGGCCGGAGAGGAGCGTCAGGGCCAGGCTCCTCAAACATGGACCGAGTGTCGCCCTTAACACAGACCAAGGGGAGGACGGCCGCCTCCTTAAACACAGGCCGGAGAGGAGCGTCAGGGCCAGGCTCCTCAAACATGGACCGAGTGTCGCCCTTAACACGGACCAAGGGGAGGACGGCCGCCTCCTTAAACACAGGCCGGAGAGGAGCGTCAGGGCCAGGCTCCTCAAACATGGACCGAGTGTCGCCCTTAACACGGACCAAGGGGAGGACGGCCGCCTCCTTAAACACAGGCCGGAGAGGAGCGTCAGGGCCAGGCTCCTCAAACATGGACAGAGTGTCGCCCTTAACACAGACCAAGCGGAGGACGGCCGCCTCCCTAAATACAGGCCGAACCGGAGCGCGAGTGTCGCTCCTTAAACACGGACCGAGTGGAGGACGGCCGCCTCCTTAAACACAGGCCGAACAAAATGACACAAAGTGTCAACTGCGAATGTTGTCCATCCAAGGAAGGAGCGTGATGCCCGGCCGGCTCCTTAAACACAGGCCGAGAGTCGCCCCGGACGGTCCGCCTCGCGGCGCCCGTCTGCTCGGATAAAATGACACAAAGTGTCAACTACGAATGTTGTCCATCCAAGGAGGGAGCGTGATGCCCGGCCGGCTCCGAAAACACAGGCCGAGAGTCGCCCCGGACGGTCCGCCTCGCGGCGCCCGTCTGCTCGGATAAAATGACACAAAGTGTCAACTGCGAATGTTGTCCATCCAAGGAAGGAGCGTGATGCCCGGCCGGCTCCTTAAACACAGGCCGAGAGTCGCCCCGGACGGTCCGCCTCGCGGCGCCCGCCCGCTCGGATAAAATGACACAAAGTGTCAACTACGAATGTTGTCCATCCAAGGAAGGAGCGTGATGCCCGGCCGGCTCCTTAAACACAGGCCGAGAGTCGCCCCGGACGGTCGCCTCGCGGCGCCCGTCTGCTCGGATAAAATGACACAAAGTGTCAACTACGAATGTTGTCCATCCAAGGAGGGAGCGTGATGCCCGGCCGGCTCCGAAAACACAGGCCGAGAGTCGCCCCGGACGGTCCGCCTCGCGGCGCCCGTCTGCTCGGATAAAATGACACAAAGTGTCAACTGCGAATGTTGTCCATCCAAGGAAGGAGCGTGATGCCCGGCCGGCTCCTTAAACACAGGCCGAGAGTCGCCCCGGACGGTCGCCTCGCGGCGCCCGTCTGCTCGGATAAAATGACACAAAGTGTCAACTACGAATGTTGTCCATCCAAGGAGGGAGCGTGATGCCCGGCCGGCTCCGAAAACACAGGCCGAGAGTCGCCCCGGACGGTCCGCCTCGCGGCGCCCGTCTGCTCGGATAAAATGACACAAAGTGTCAACTGCGAATGTTGTCCATCCAAGGAAGGAGCGTGATGCCCGGCCGGCTCCTTAAACACAGGCCGAGAGTCGCCCCGGACGGTCGCCTCGCGGCGCCCGTCTGCTCGGATAAAATGACACAAAGTGTCAACTACGAATGTTGTCCATCCAAGGAGGGAGCGTGATGCCCGGCCGGCTCCGAAAACACAGGCCGAGAGTCGCCCCGGACGGTCCGCCTCGCGGCGCCCGTCTGCTCGGATAAAATGACACAAAGTGTCAACTGCGAATGTTGTCCATCCAAGGAAGGAGCGTGATGCCCGGCCGGCTCCTTAAATACAGGCCGAGAGTCGCCCCGGACGGTCCGCCTCGCGGCGCCCGCCCGCTCGGATAAAATGACACAAAGTGTCAACTACGAATGTTGTCCATCCAAGGAAGGAGCGTGATGCCCGGCCGGCTCCTTAAACACAGGCCGAGAGTCGCCCCGGACGGTCGCCTCGCGGCGCCCGTCTGCTCGGATAAAATGACACAAAGTGTCAACTACGAATGTTGTCCATCCAAGGAGGGAGCGTGATGCCCGGCCGGCTCCGAAAACACAGGCCGAGAGTCGCCCCGGACGGTCCGCCTCGCGGCGCCCGTCCGCTCGGATAAAATGACACAAAGTGTCAACTACGAATGTTGTCCATCCAAGGAGGGAGCGTGAGGCCCGGCCGGCTCCGAAAACACAGGCCGAGAGTCGCCCCGGACGGTCCGCCTCTCGAGGCGCCCGCCCCGCTCGGATAAAATGACACAAAGTGTCAACTACGAATGTTGTCCATCCAAGGAGGGAGCGTGATGCCCGGCCGGCTCCGAAAACACAGGCCGAGATTCGACCCCGGACGGGCCGTCTTCTCCCGGCGCCCGCCCGCGTACGCCCCCCATCCCCGGTCGCCCGTCTGCTCCCGGTGGGCCTCCGAGTACCCCCTCACCCAACTGACCGACTGGCACTCATGACCCGCCTTGGTAGGGCCTCCATCGGCCTCGGCTCGTCCGACGTCGGGTGGACGGTTCCTACCCACTGCGGGTCGCACTCTAGCGCCCCGGCCGCTGCGTGAGCGTGCGCTCCCCGCGCCGCCCCGCAGGCCCCGGCGCGACCGTACTGCGGCGAGACCGAGACGACCCGGTTTGGCATCCATCCCACCTAGCCACGATCCACGGAGGCCGAGCGAGCGGCTGAGTGTCGGGCGCCGCGCGTGCGAGCGTCCGCCGGCCGCGCCGGTCCTTCCGCGAATGTCGTTTCTCAAACCCTCCGGCTTGATAGCGGCGGCACCACGGGAAGCCGTCCACACACACCGTCCGACCTCTATCCGAAAAGCCTTCCCGACCAACCGCGGTCGCGGGGGCGTCTGTCGCTCCGCATCGGGGGGCGTATGGCTTCCGCGCTACGCGCTGCGGGCTCGGGGGGGCCGCAACGGCTGAGTCTGACTCGGCCGGGGCGCAGCTTCCCTCCCGGCAGTCAGCAATAGTGCCGATCGCGCCTGCCACCAGCCCCTCCCCGACGGGTTCGTCGGCGCCGGCTGGCCGCCGTCCGCCTTCGTTCCCCGAGGGTTCCCAACCAGCGCCGATCCAACT
>NW_028232415.1:35000-36994 GCF_054491065.1 Syngnathus leptorhynchus | reverse complement strand
GGAAGGAGCGTGATGCCCGGCCGGCTCCTTAAACACAGGCCGAGAGTCGCCCCGGACGGTCGCCTCGCGGCGCCCGTCTGCTCGGATAAAATGACACAAAGTGTCAACTACGAATGTTGTCCATCCAAGGAGGGAGCGTGATGCCCGGCCGGCTCCGAAAACACAGGCCGAGAGTCGCCCCGGACGGTCCGCCTCGCGGCGCCCGTCTGCTCGGATAAAATGACACAAAGTGTCAACTGCGAATGTTGTCCATCCAAGGAAGGAGCGTGATGCCCGGCCGGCTCCTTAAACACAGGCCGAGAGTCGCCCCGGACGGTCCGCCTCGCGGCGCCCGTCTGCTCGGATAAAATGACACAAAGTGTCAACTACGAATGTTGTCCATCCAAGGAGGGAGCGTGATGCCCGGCCGGCTCCGAAAACACAGGCCGAGAGTCGCCCCGGACGGTCCGCCTCGCGGCGCCCGTCTGCTCGGATAAAATGACACAAAGTGTCAACTGCGAATGTTGTCCATCCAAGGAAGGAGCGTGATGCCCGGCCGGCTCCTTAAATACAGGCCGAGAGTCGCCCCGGACGGTCCGCCTCGCGGCGCCCGCCCGCTCGGATAAAATGACACAAAGTGTCAACTACGAATGTTGTCCATCCAAGGAAGGAGCGTGATGCCCGGCCGGCTCCTTAAACACAGGCCGAGAGTCGCCCCGGACGGTCGCCTCGCGGCGCCCGTCTGCTCGGATAAAATGACACAAAGTGTCAACTACGAATGTTGTCCATCCAAGGAGGGAGCGTGATGCCCGGCCGGCTCCGAAAACACAGGCCGAGAGTCGCCCCGGACGGTCCGCCTCGCGGCGCCCGTCTGCTCGGATAAAATGACACAAAGTGTCAACTGCGAATGTTGTCCATCCAAGGAAGGAGCGTGATGCCCGGCCGGCTCCTTAAACACAGGCCGAGAGTCGCCCCGGACGGTCGCCTCGCGGCGCCCGTCTGCTCGGATAAAATGACACAAAGTGTCAACTACGAATGTTGTCCATCCAAGGAGGGAGCGTGATGCCCGGCCGGCTCCGAAAACACAGGCCGAGAGTCGCCCCGGACGGTCCGCCTCGCGGCGCCCGTCTGCTCGGATAAAATGACACAAAGTGTCAACTGCGAATGTTGTCCATCCAAGGAAGGAGCGTGATGCCCGGCCGGCTCCTTAAACACAGGCCGAGAGTCGCCCCGGACGGTCCGCCTCGCGGCGCCCGTCTGCTCGGATAAAATGACACAAAGTGTCAACTACGAATGTTGTCCATCCAAGGAGGGAGCGTGATGCCCGGCCGGCTCCGAAAACACAGGCCGAGAGTCGCCCCGGACGGTCCGCCTCGCGGCGCCCGTCTGCTCGGATAAAATGACACAAAGTGTCAACTGCGAATGTTGTCCATCCAAGGAAGGAGCGTGATGCCCGGCCGGCTCCTTAAATACAGGCCGAGAGTCGCCCCGGACGGTCCGCCTCGCGGCGCCCGCCCGCTCGGATAAAATGACACAAAGTGTCAACTACGAATGTTGTCCATCCAAGGAAGGAGCGTGATGCCCGGCCGGCTCCTTAAACACAGGCCGAGAGTCGCCCCGGACGGTCGCCTCGCGGCGCCCGTCTGCTCGGATAAAATGACACAAAGTGTCAACTACGAATGTTGTCCATCCAAGGAGGGAGCGTGATGCCCGGCCGGCTCCGAAAACACAGGCCGAGAGTCGCCCCGGACGGTCCGCCTCGCGGCGCCCGTCCGCTCGGATAAAATGACACAAAGTGTCAACTACGAATGTTGTCCATCCAAGGAGGGAGCGTGAGGCCCGGCCGGCTCCGAAAACACAGGCCGAGAGTCGCCCCGGACGGTCCGCCTCTCGAGGCGCCCGCCCGCTCGGATAAAATGACACAAAGTGTCAACTACGAATGTTGTCCATCCAAGGAGGGAGCGTGATGCCCGGCCGGCTCCGAAAACACAGGCCGAGATTCGACCCCGGACGGG
>NW_028232415.1:7500-25000 GCF_054491065.1 Syngnathus leptorhynchus | reverse complement strand
CCTTCTTCTTCCCGCCCCACCACCATCAACGTCGGCCACCACCACCAGACCGCCTCCCCCAGACTTCCAGAAGCGAAGCCGGTCCCCAAGCACCAACCCCGACCGCCACCGAGGCACCCGCCGAAGGCGGGTGCCGAGTTCACCGGCCCCAAGCGACAACCGGTCACCGAGGCACCCGCCGAAGGCGGGTGCCGAGTTCACCGGCCCCAAGCGACAACCGGTCACCGAGGCACCCGCCGAAGGCGGGTGCCGAGTTCACCGGCCCCAAGCGACAACCGGTCACCGAGGCACCCGCCGAAGGCGGGTGCCGAGTTCACCGGCCCCAAGCGACAACCGGTCACCGAGGCACCCGCCGAAGGCGGGTGCCGAGTTCACTGGCCCCAAGCGACAACCGGTCACCGAGGCACCCGCCGAAGGCGGGTGCCGAGTTCACTGGCCCCAAGCGACGGCGGTCACCGAGGCACCCGCCGGAGGCGGGTGCCGAGTTCACCGGCCCCGAGCACCAGCGGTCAGCCACGGAGGGTGCTGGATCATCCATACTTCCATAGCTCCAGAGCTCCATAGCCCCGGAGCTCCATAGCCCCGGAGTTCCATAGCCCCGGAGCTCCATAGCTCCATAGCCCCGGAGCTCCATAGCCCCGGAGCTCCATAGCTCCATAGCCCCGGAGCTCCATAGCCCCGGAGCTCCATAGCTCCATAGCCCCGGAGCTCCATAGCCCCGGAGCTCCATAGCCCCGGAGCTCCATAGCTCCATAGCCCCAGAGCTCCATAGCTCCAGACTTCCATAGCCCCATACTTCCATAGCTCCATAGCTCCATAGCTCCATACTTCCATAGCTCCAGCCGCGGAGGGTGCTGGCTGGTGGCTCCATAGCTCCATACTTCCATACTTGCAGCCACGGAGTTGGCTAAAATTGCACTAAGTGCGAAAGCCCATTCATTTACAACGGCGTGTCCGCCAGGCGGCGACATTTCCCCGTTACCGGTGGCTGCGCGGCGGGTGAGTGACAGAGCTTATCCGAGCGGCTGGAACTCTGCGCCGGCGTGGTCGAGCGTGAGGCCCCGGCCCTTTTAGGTACCAGGCAGCCAAACACTTCCATTGATCCAGCCACGGAGGGTGCTGGCTGGTGGCTCCATAGCACCAGAGCTCCATAGCTCCATAGCACCAGAGCTCCATAGCTCCATAGCACCAGAGCTCCATAGCTCCATAGCACCAGAGCTCCATAGCTCCATAGCACCAGAGCTCCATAGCTCCATAGCACCAGAGCTCCATAGCTCCATAGCACCAGAGCTCCATAGCTCCATAGCACCAGAGCTCCATAGCTCCATACTTCCATAGCTCCGGAGCTCCATGGCTCCATACTTCCATAGCTCCAGCCTGGCTGGCTGGTGGCTCCATAGCTCCATACATCCATAGCTCCATAGCTCCCTACTTCCATAGCTCCATAGCTCCAGAGCTCCAGAGCTCCATAGCTCCATAGCTCCATAGCTCCATACTACCATACTTCCATACTTCCATAGCTCCATAGCTCCGTACTTCCATAGCTCCATAGCTCCATACTTCCATACTTCCATAGCTCCATAGCTCCATAGCTCCATACTTCCATAGCTCCATAGCTCCATAGCTCCATAGCCCCAGAGCTCCATAGCTCCATAGCTCCATAGCTCCATAGCTCCATAGCTCCATAGCTCCATAGCTCCAGAGCTCCATACTTCCAGAGCTCCAGAGCTCCAGCCTGGCTGGTGGCTCCATAGCTCCATACTTGCAGCCACGGAGCTGGCGAAAATTGCACTAAGTGCGAAAGCCCATTCATTTACAAGGGCGTGTCCACAAGGCGGCGACATTTCCCCGTTACCGGTGGCTGCTTAGCGGGAGAGTGGCAGAGCTTATCCGAGCGGCTGGAACTCTGCGCCGGCGTGGTCGAGCGGCTGGCCTCGGTAGTTGAGGTACCAGGGGCGGGCTGGGGAGCTCCAGGCGGGGCTTGTGAGAGAGTGAAGCCGAGCGGCTGGAACTCTGGGCCGGCCTGGTCGAGCGGCTGGCCTCGGTAGTTGAGGTACCAGGGGCGGGCTGGGGAGCTCCAGGCGGGGCTTGTGAGAGAGTGTAGCCGAGCGGCTGGAACTCTGGGCCGGCGTGGTTGAGCAGCATGCCCGCGGAGGTGGCTCTTCCATAGGCAGGGAGGGTGCTGGAGCTCCACACTTCCATAGGCAGGGAGGGTGCTGGAGCTCCACACTTCCATAGGCAGGGAGGGTGCTGGAGCTCCACACTTCCATAGGCAGGGAGGGTGCTGGAGCTCCACACTTCCATAGGCAGGGAGGGTGCTGGAGCTCCACACTTCCATAGGCAGGGAGGGTGCTGGAGCTCCACACTTCCATAGGCAGGGAGGGTGCTGGAGCTCCACACTTCCATAGGCAGGGAGGGTGCTGGAGCTCCACACTTCCATAGGCAGGGAGGGTGCTGGAGCTCCACACTTCCATAGGCAGGGAGGGTGCTGGAGCTCCACACTTCCATAGGCAGGGAGGGTGCTGGAGCTCCACACTTCCATAGGCAGGGAGGGTGCTGGAGCTCCACACTTCCATAGGCAGGGAGGGTGCTGGAGCTCCACACTTCCATAGGCAGGGAGGGTGCTGGAGCTCCACACTTCCATAGGCAGGGAGGGTGCTGGCACATCCACACTTCCAGCCACGGAGCATGCTGGCACTTCCACCTTGCTTGCTAAGTCGGCGTGATCTTGCCCAAAAAGTCCCTCCTCACCTCCAGCTGGAAGTGGAAAAAAATCCTCCACCTGCTTGGCCGAGGTTCTGGAAGCCAGCAGCTCGCAGAATGTTGCCAAAGTTTCACTGGAAGGAAAAGAAAAGAGAAGACCGAGTGCGCATTTCACCTACCGCCGAATGTCCACAAGAGGGAAGTGTCACTCCGTCGCAGAATCTGCGCCGACGCACTCGGCACCCTTCGAATTTATGGTGCCGGTGCGGGTGTTCTGGGTGCAAAAAGGCCGCCCAAGTGGTAGAAAAAAATCAGACTTCGTCTCTTAGGTCGAAATTAATGCCAAGTTTTGAAATGCGCTGGCAGGGGTGGACCAGGGCCCGTTAGAAGTGCTTAGCCGAGGTCCTGGAAGCCTAACCCGGCGTGATCTTGTGCAAAAAGCCGCTGCTGAGCTCCAGCTGGAAGTGTAAAAAGAACCGGGCTGGATCAAAAAAAGAACCGGGCGGCCCGTTAAAATTGCTTAGCCGAGGTCCTGGAACCCTAACCCGGCGTGATCTTGTGCAAAAAGCCGCTGCTGAGCTCCAGCTGGAAGTGTAAAAAGAACCGGGCTGGTTCAAAAAAAGAACCGGGCGACCCGTTAGAAGTGCTTAGCCGAGGTCCTGGAAGCCTAACCCGGCGTGATCTTGTGCAAAAAGCCGCTGCTGAGCTCCAGCTGGAAGTGGAAAAAGAACCGGGCTGGATCAAAAAAGAACCGGGCGACCCGTTAAAATTGCTTAGCCGAGGTCCTGGAAGCCTAACACGGCGTGTTCTTGTGCAAAAAGCCGCTCCCGAGCTCCAGCTGGAAGTGTAAAAAGAACCAGGCTGGATAAAAAAAAGAACCGGGCTGGATCAAAAAAGAACCGGGCGACCCGTTAAAATTGCTTAGCCGAGGTCCTGGAAGCCTAACACGGCGTGATCTTGTGCAAAAAGCCGCTCCCGAGCTCCAGCTGGAAGTGTAAAAAGAACCGGGCTGGATAAAAAAAGAACCGGGCTGGATCAAAAAAGAACCGGGCGGCCCATTAAAATTGCTTAGCCGAGGTCCTGGAAGCCTAACACGGCGTGATCTTGTGCAAAAAGCCGCTCCCGAGCTCCAGCTGGAAGTGTAAAAAGAACCGGGCTGGATAAAAAAAGAACCGGGCTGGATCAAAAAAGAACCGGGCGGCCCATTAAAATTGCTTAGCCGAGGTCCTGGAAGCCTAACACGGCGTGATCTTGTGCAAAAAGCCGCTCCCGAGCTCCAGCTGGAAGTGTAAAAAGAACCGGGCTGGATAAAAAAAGAACCGGGCTGGATCAAAAAAAGAACCGGGCGACCCGTTAAAATTGCTTAGCCGAGGTCCTGGAAGCCTAACCCGGCGTGATCTTGTGCAAAAAGCCGCTGCTGAGCTCCAGCTGGAAGTGTAAAAAGAACCGGGCTGGATAAAAAAAGAACCGGGCTGGATCAAAAAAAGAACCGGGCGACCCGTTAAAATTGCTTAGCCGAGGTCCTGGAAGCCTAACACGGCGTGATCTTGTGCAAAAAGCCGCTCCCGAGCTCCAGCTGGAAGTGTAAAAAGAACCAGGCTGGATAAAAAAAAGAACCGGGCTGGATCAAAAAAGAACCGGGCGACCCGTTAAAATTGCTTAGCCGAGGTCCTGGAAGCCTAACCCGGCGTGATCTTGTGCAAATAGCCGCTGCCGAGCTCCAGCTGGAAGTGTGAAAAGAACCGGGCTGGATAAAAAAAAGAACCGGGCTGGATCAAAAAAGAACCGGGCGACCCGTTAAAATTGCTTAGCCGAGGTCCTGGAAGCCTAACCCGGCGTGATCTTGTGCAAATAGCCGCTGCCGAGCTCCAGCTGGAAGTGTGAAAAGAACCGGGCTGGATAAAAAAAAGAACCGGGCTGGATCAAAAAAGAACCGGGCGACCCGTTAAAATTGCTTAGCCGAGGTCCTGGAAGCCTAACACGGCGTGATCTTGTGCAAAAAGCCGATCCCGAGCTCCAGCTGGAAGTGTGAAAAGAACCGGGCTGGATAAAAAAAAGAACCGGGCTGGATCAAAAAAGAACCGGGCGACCCGTTAAAATTGCTTAGCCGAGGTCCTGGAAGCCTAACCCGGCGTGATCTTGTGCAAATAGCCGCTGCCGAGCTCCAGCTGGAAGTGTAAAAAGAACCAGGCTGGATAAAAAAAAGAACCGGGCTGGATCAAAAAAGAACCGGGCGACCCGTTAAAATTGCTTAGCCGAGGTCCTGGAAGCCTAACACGGCGTGTTCTTGTGCAAAAAGCCGCTCCCGAGCTCCAGCTGGAAGTGTAAAAAGAACCAGGCTGGATAAAAAAAAGAACCGGGCTGGATCAAAAAAGAACCGGGCGACCCGTTAAAATTGCTTAGCCGAGGTCCTGGAAGCCTAACACGGCGTGATCTTGTGCAAAAAGCCGCTCCCGAGCTCCAGCTGGAAGTGTAAAAAGAACCGGGCTGGATAAAAAAAAGAACCGGGCTGGATCAAAAAAGAACCGGGCGACCCGTTAAAATTGCTTAGCCGAGGTCCTGGAAGCCTAACACGGCGTGATCTTGTGCAAAAAGCCGCTCCCGAGCTCCAGCTGGAAGTGTAAAAAGAACCAGGCTGGATAAAAAAAAGAACCGGGCTGGATCAAAAAAGAACCGGGCGACCCGTTAAAATTGCTTAGCCGAGGTCCTGGAAGCCTAACACGGCGTGATCTTGTGCAAAAAGCCGCTCCCGAGCTCCAGCTGGAAGTGTAAAAAGAACCAGGCTGGATAAAAAAAAGAACCGGGCTGGATCAAAAAAGAACCGGGGGACCCGTTAAAATTGCTTAGCCGAGGTCCTGGAAGCCTAACACGGCGTGATCTTGTGCAAAAAGCCGCTCCCGAGCTCCAGCTGGAAGTGTAAAAAGAACCGGGCTGGATAAAAAAAAGAACCGGGCTGGATCAAAAAAGAACCGGGCGACCCGTTAAAATTGCTTAGCCGAGGTCCTGGAAGCCTAACACGGCGTGATCTTGCCCGAAATTCGGCCTCTATACTTCCATTTTAGGTACCAGGCGCTCATAGTGTGTTGGTCCCACTAGTCAGTGTACTGGTCCCACTCGCTAGTGTACTGGTCCCCCTAGTCAGTGTACTCATCCAGTTACCCCCCGTTTTCCAAAACACCATCGGCACGTATAAGGGGGGGACTCCTGAGAGAGATGAGGTATATGCCAGCGCAACACCAATCCGCTCCGCGCTGGTTCCCATGTCGGCTACGGATGAATAAAACCAGCCTGTCCCCCCTGGAGCTCACGAGACACGGAATTTTTTCTAAGTGCCAACGGCTCTTCCGAGCAAACGTGTCCGCTCCGGCTGGTTCCCCCGTCGGCCTCGAATGACGAAAAATGCCGGTCTCCGCCCGGAGCTCATGACAAACGAAAAATTTTCTAAGTGCCAACGGCACTTGCGAGCGAATGTGTCCGCTCGGCGCTGGTTCCCGGGTCGAACCCGGAAGACGAAAAACGCCGGTCTCCGCCCGGAGCTCATGACAAACGAAAAATTTTCTAAGTGCCAACGGCACTAGCGAGCGAATGTGTCCGCTCGGCGCTGGTTCCCGGGTCGAACCCGGAAGACGAAAAACGCCGCTCTCCGCCCGGAGCTCATGACAAACGAAAAATTTTCTAAGTGCCAACGGCACTAGCGAGCGAATGTGTCCGCTCGGCGCTGGTTCCCGGGTCGAACCCGGAAGACGAAAAACGCCGCTCTCCGCCCGGAGCTCATGACAAACGAAAAATTTTCTAAGTGCCAACGGCACTAGCGAGCGAATGTGTCCGCTCGGCGCTGGTTACCGGGTCGAACCCGGAAGACGAAAAACGCCGGTCTCCGCCCGGAGCTCATGACAAACGAAAAATTTTCTAAGTGCCAACGGCACTTGCGAGCGAATGTGTCCGCTCGGCGCTGGTTCCCGGGTCGAACCCGGAAGACGAAAAACGCCGGTCTCCGCCCGGAGCTCATGACAAACGAAAACTTTTCTAAGTGCCAACGGCACTAGCGAGCGAATGTGTCCGCTCGGCGCTGGTTCCCGGGTCGAACCCGGAAGACGAAAAACGCCGGTCTCCGCCCGGAGCTCATGACAAACGAAAAATTTTCTAAGTGCCAACGGCACTAGCGAGCGAATGTGTCCACTCGGCGCTGGTTCCCGGGTCGAACCCGGAAGACGAAAAACGCCGGTCCTCGCCCGGAGCTCATGACAAACGAAAAATTTTCTAAGTGCCAACGGCACTAGCGAGCGAATGTGTCCGCTCGGCGCTGGTTCCCGGGTCGAACCCGGAAGACGAAAAACGCCGGTCCTCGCCCGGAGCTCATGACAAACGAAAAATTTTCTAAGTGCCAACGGCACTAGCGAGCGAATGTGTCCGCTCGGCGCTGGTTCCCGGGTCGGACCCGGAAGACGAAAAACGCCGGTCCTCGCCTGGAGGTCCCAGCAAAATCGGCGAAAAAACGACTAAGTGTCAACTTTCGAAAAAACGGCTAAGTGTCGACTTTCGAAAAAACGGCTAAGTGTCAACTTTCGAAAAAACGGCTAAGTGTCAACTTTCGAAAAAACGACTAAGTGCCCACGGCTCTGCGGGGCTTGTGAGTCCGCCCCGCGCCGGTTCGGCGGTCGGCCTCAAAAAGCAAAAAATCAGCCTCTCTCCCTGGAGCTCACCAAAAATTTGTCGAAATTTTTCTAAGTTCTCCTCGAGGTACCAGGGGGTGAGGTACCCGGGCTAAGGTGCAGTACCTTTTTTGGTCTTCAGGTGCGCCAGAGTACAATGAAATGGTCCCAGTAGTCAGTGTACTCATCGACTTTCCCCCCGTTTTCCAAAGCACCTCGTTTACGAGTATGGAGGAGATGGTGCTGGTCTCCCCACGGCGTCGGACACGCCGTCCTCGACAGCACAAGGTCGGATAGAAGACCTGGAAAGCGCCGTGGCACGCGCTGGAGGTGGGCACTTTGGCGAAAAAACGACTAAGTGTCAACTTTCGAAAAAACGACTAAGTGTCAACTTTCGAAAAAACGGCTAAGTGTCAACTTTCGAAAAAACGACTAAGTGTCACCTCTCTGAAAAAATGGCAAAGTGTCGCCTCTCTGAAAATTTTCTAAGTGCCCACGGCTCTGCGGGCTCGTGCATCCGAGCCGCGCCGGTTCTGCAACCGGCCTAGAATGACGAAAAATAACGGTCTCCTCCTGGAGCTCACAGCCAATTGTGGCGAAAAAGTGGCAAAGTGCCCACGGCTCTGCGGGCTCGTGCATCCGACCCGCGCCGGTTCTGCAGCCGGCCTCGAATGACGAAAAATAACGGTCTCCTCCTGGAGCTCACAGCCAACTTGGCAAAAAGTTTCTAAGTGCCCACGGCCCTGCCGAGCTTTGGCGTCCGCCCAGCGCCGGTTCCGCAGTCGGCCTCGAATGACGAAAAATAACGGTCTCCTCCTGGAGCTCACAGCCAACTTGGCAAAAAGTTTCTAAGTGCCCACGGCCCTGCCGAGCTTTGGCGTCCGCCCAGCGCCGGTTCCGCAGTCGGCCTCGAATGACGAAAAATAACGGTCTCCTCCTGGAGCTCACAGCCAACTTGGCAAAAAGTTTCTAAGTGCCCACGGCCCTGCCGAGCTTTGGCGTCCGCTCAGCGCCGGTTCCGCAGTCGGCCTCGAATGACGAAAAATAACGGTCTCCTCCTGGAGCTCACAGCCAACTTGGCAAAAAGTTTCTAAGTGCCCACGGCCCTGCCGAGCTTTGGCGTCCGCCCAGCGCCGGTTCCGCAGTCGGCCTCGAATGACGAAAAATAACGGTCTCCTCCTGGAGCTCACAGCCAACTTGGCAAAAAGTTTCTAAGTGCCCACGGCCCTGCCGAGCTTTGGCATCCGCCCAGCGCCGGTTCCGCAGTCGGCCTCGAATGACGAAAAATGACGGTCTCC
The DNA here is from genome assembly GCF_054491065.1 of Syngnathus leptorhynchus. Taxonomy (NCBI): domain Eukaryota; kingdom Metazoa; phylum Chordata; class Actinopteri; order Syngnathiformes; family Syngnathidae; genus Syngnathus; species Syngnathus leptorhynchus. Next base: position 16,347 of record NW_028232415.1, on the reverse strand, counting down.
TCCTGGAGCTCACAGCCAACTTGGCAAAAAGTTTCTAAGTGCCCACGGCCCTGCCGAGCTTTGGCGTCCGCCCAGCGCCGGTTCCGCAGTCGGCCTCGAATGACGAAAAATAACGGTCTCCTCCTGGAGCTCACAGCCAACTTGGCAAAAAGTTTCTAAGTGCCCACGGCCCTGCCGAGCTTTGGCGTCCGCTCAGCGCCGGTGCCGCAGTCGGCCTCGAATGACGAAAAATGACGGTCTCCTCCTGGAGCTCACAGCCAACTTGGCAAAAAGTTTCTAAGTGCCCACGGCCCTGCCGAGCTTTGGCGTCCGCCCAGCGCCGGTTCCGCAGTCGGCCTCGAATGACGAAAAATAACGGTCTCCTCCTGGAGCTCACAGCCAACTTGGCAAAAAGTTTCTAAGTGCCCACGGCCCTGCCGAGCTTTGGCGTCCGCTCAGCGCCGGTGCCGCAGTCGGCCTCGAATGACGAAAAATGACGGTCTCCTCCTGGAGCTCACAGCCAACTTGGCAAAAAGTTTCTAAGTGCCCACGGCCCTGCCGAGCTTTGGCGTCCGCCCAGCGCCGGTTCCGCAGTCGGCCTCGAATGACGAAAAATAACGGTCTCCTCCTGGAGCTCACAGCCAACTTGGCAAAAAGTTTCTAAGTGCCCACGGCCCTGCCGAGCTTTGGCGTCCGCCCAGCGCCGGTTCCGCAGTCGGCCTCGAATGACGAAAAATAACGGTCTCCTCCTGGAGCTCACAGCCAACTTGGCAAAAAGTTTCTAAGTGCCCACGGCCCTGCCGAGCTTTGGCGTCCGCCCAGCGCCGGTTCCGCAGTCGGCCTCGAATGACGAAAAATAACGGTCTCCTCCTGGAGCTCACAGCCAACTTGGCAAAAAGTTTCTAAGTGCCCACGGCCCTGCCGAGCTTTGGCGTCCGCTCAGCGCCGGTTCCGCAGTCGGCCTCGAATGACGAAAAATGACGGTCTCCTCCTGGAGCTCACAGCCAACTTGGCAAAAAGTTTCTAAGTGCCCACGGCCCTGCCGAGCTTTGGCGTCCGCCCAGCGCCGGTTCCGCAGTCGGCCTCGAATGACGAAAAATAACGGTCTCCTCCTGGAGCTCACAGCCAACTTGGCAAAAAGTTTCTAAGTGCCCACGGCCCTGCCGAGCTTTGGCGTCCGCCCAGCGCCGGTTCCGCAGTCGGCCTCGAATGACGAAAAATAACGGTCTCCTCCTGGAGCTCACAGCCAACTTGGCAAAAAGTTTCTAAGTGCCCACGGCCCTGCCGAGCTTTGGCGTCCGCTCAGCGCCGGTGCCGCAGTCGGCCTCGAATGACGAAAAATGACGGTCTCCTCCTGGAGCTCACAGCCAACTTGGCAAAAAGTTTCTAAGTGCCCACGGCCCTGCCGAGCTTTGGCATCCGCCCAGCGCCGGTTCCGCAGTCGGCCTCGAATGACGAAAAATAACGGTCTCCTCCTGGAGCTCACAGCCAACTTGGCAAAAAGTTTCTAAGTGCCCACGGCCCTGCCGAGCTTTGGCGTCCGCCCAGCGCCGGTTCCGCAGTCGGCCTCGAATGACGAAAAATAACGGTCTCCTCCTGGAGCTCACAGCCAACTTGGCAAAAAGTTTCTAAGTGCCCACGGCCCTGCCGAGCTTTGGCATCCGCCCAGCGCCGGTTCCGCAGTCGGCCTCGAATGACGAAAAATGACGGTCTCCTCCTGGAGCTCACAGCCAACTTGGCAAAAAGTTTCTAAGTGCCCACGGCCCTGCCGAGCTTTGGCGTCCGCCCAGCGCCGGTTCCGCAGTCGGCCTCGAATGACGAAAAATAACGGTCTCCTCCTGGAGCTCACAGCCAACTTGGCAAAAAGTTTCTAAGTGCCCACGGCCCTGCCGAGCTTTGGCGTCCGCTCAGCGCCGGTGCCGCAGTCGGCCTCGAATGACGAAAAATGACGGTCTCCTCCTGGAGCTCACAGCCAACTTGGCAAAAAGTTTCTAAGTGCCCACGGCCCTGCCGAGCTTTGGCGTCCGCCCAGCGCCGGTTCCGCAGTCGGCCTCGAATGACGAAAAATAACGGTCTCCTCCTGGAGCTCACAGCCAACTTGGCAAAAAGTTTCTAAGTGCCCACGGCCCTGCCGAGCTTTGGCGTCCGCCCAGCGCCGGTTCCGCAGTCGGCCTCGAATGACGAAAAATAACGGTCTCCTCCTGGAGCTCACAGCCAACTTGGCAAAAAGTTTCTAAGTGTCACATCTGTGAAAAAACGACTAAGTGTCAACTTTCGAAAAAACGGCTAAGTGTCAACTTTCGAAAAAACGGCAAAGTGTCACATCTCTGAAAAAACGGCTAAGTGTCGACTTTCGAAAAAACGGCTAAGTGTCAACTTTCGAAAAAACGGCAAAGTGTCACATCTCTGAAAAAACGGCTAAGTGTCACATCTCTGAAAAAACGGCTAAGTGTCACATCTCTGAAAAAACGGCTAAGTGTCGCCTCTCTGAAAAAACGGCAAAGTGTCAACTTTCGAAAAAACGACAGAGTGTCGCCTCTCTGAAAAAACGACTAAGTGTCGACTCTGAGAAAATGGCAAAGTGCCCACGGCTCTGCGGGCTCGTGCATCCGACCCGCGCCGGTTCCCCAGCCGGCCTGATATAAGGCAAAACCAGCCTCTCCGCCTGGAGCTCAGAGCCAACTTGGCGAATATTTTCTAAGTGCCCACGGCTCTGCGTGGCTACGGCGTCTGCCCAGCGCCGGTTCCTGGGTCGAACCCCGAGGACGAGGAATGCCGGTCTCCGCCTGGAGGTCCCAGCTTAATCGGCGAAAATTTTCTAAGTGCCCACGGCTCTGCCGGGCTCGTGCATCCGACCCGCGCCGGTTCCCCAGCCGGCCTGAAATAAGGCAAAACCAGGCTCTCCCCCTGGAGCTCAGAGCCAATTGTGGCGAAAAAACGACTAAGTGTCAACTTTCGAAAAAACGACTAAGTGTCAACTTTCCAAAAAAACGGCTAAGTGTCGACTTTCGAAAAAACGGCTAAGTGTCAACTTTCGAAAAAACGACTAAGTGTCGCCTCTGAAAAAACGACTAAGTGTCGCCTCTCTGAAAAAACGACTAAGTGCCCACGGCTCTGCGGGGCTTGTGAGTCCGCCCCGCGCCGGTTCGGCGGTCGGCCTCAAAAAGCGAAAAATCAGCCTCTCTCCCTGGAGCTCACCAAAAATTTGTCGAAATTTTTCTAAGTTCTCCTCGAGGTACCAGGGGGTGAGGTACCCGGGCTAAGGTGCAGTACCTTTTTTGGTCTTCAGGTGCGCCAGAGTACAATGAAATGGTCCCAGTAGTCAGTGTACTCATCGACTTTCCCCCCGTTTTCCAAAGCACCCCGTTTACGAATATGGAGGAGATGGTGCTGGTCTCCCCACGGCGTCGGACACGCCGTCCTCGACAGCACAAGGTCGGATAGAAGACCTGAAAAGCGCCGTGGCACGCGCTGGAGGTGTCACTGTGGCGAAAAAGTGACTAAGTGTCAACTTTCGAAAAAACGGCTAAGTGTCAACTTTCGAAAAAACGGCTAAGTGTCAACTTTCGAAAAAACGGCTAAGTGTCACCTCTCTGAAAAAACGGCAAAGTGTCAACTTTCGAAAAAACGACTAAGTGTCAACTTTCGAAAAAACGACTAAGTGTCACCTCTCTGAAAAAATGGCAAAGTGTCAACTGCGAATGTGGTGGTGCATGGAAGGAAGTGGAGGACGGCCGCCTCCTTAAACACAGGCCGGAGAGGAGCGTCAGGGCCAGGCTCCTCAAACATGGACCGAGTGTCGCCCTTAACACAGACCAAGGGGAGGACGGCCGCCTCCTTAAACACAGGCCGGAGAGGAGCGTCAGGGCCAGGCTCCTCAAACATGGACCGAGTGTCGCCCTTAACACAGACCAAGGGGAGGACGGCCGCCTCCTTAAACACAGGCCGGAGAGGAGCGTCAGGGCCAGGCTCCTCAAACATGGACCGAGTGTCGCCCTTAACACAGACCAAGGGGAGGACGGCCGCCTCCTTAAACACAGGCCGGAGAGGAGCGTCAGGGCCAGGCTCCTCAAACATGGACCGAGTGTCGCCCTTAACACAGACCAAGGGGAGGACGGCCGCCTCCTTAAACACAGGCCGGAGAGGAGCGTCAGGGCCAGGCTCCTCAAACATGGACCGAGTGTCGCCCTTAACACAGACCAAGGGGAGGACGGCCGCCTCCTTAAACACAGGCCGGAGAGGAGCGTCAGGGCCAGGCTCCTCAAACATGGACCGAGTGTCGCCCTTAACACAGACCAAGGGGAGGACGGCCGCCTCCTTAAACACAGGCCGGAGAGGAGCGTCAGGGCCAGGCTCCTCAAACATGGACCGAGTGTCGCCCTTAACACAGACCAAGGGGAGGACGGCCGCCTCCTTAAACACAGGCCGGAGAGGAGCGTCAGGGCCAGGCTCCTCAAACATGGACAGAGTGTCGCCCTTAACACAGACCAAGGGGAGGACGGCCGCCTCCCTAAACACAGGCCGGAGAGGAGCGTCAGGGCCAGGCTCCTCAAACATGGACCGAGTGTCGCCCTTAACACAGACCAAGGGGAGGACGGCCGCCTCCTTAAACACAGGCCGGAGAGGAGCGTCAGGGCCAGGCTCCTCAAACATGGACCGAGTGTCGCCCTTAACACAGACCAAGGGGAGGACGGCCGCCTCCTTAAACACAGGCCGGAGAGGAGCGTCAGGGCCAGGCTCCTCAAACATGGACCGAGTGTCGCCCTTAACACAGACCAAGCGGAGGACGGCCGCCTCCCTAAATACAGGCCGAACCGGAGCGCGAGTGTCGCTCCTTAAACACGGACCGAGTGGAGGACGGCCGCCTCCTTAAACACAGGCCGAACAAAATGACACAAAGTGTCAACTGCGAATGTTGTCCATCCAAGGAAGGAGCGTGATGCCCGGCCGGCTCCTTAAACACAGGCCGAGAGTCGCCCCGGACGGTCCGCCTCGCGGCGCCCGTCTGCTCGGATAAAATGACACAAAGTGTCAACTACGAATGTTGTCCATCCAAGGAGGGAGCGTGATGCCCGGCCGGCTCCGAAAACACAGGCCGAGAGTCGCCCCGGACGGTCCGCCTCGCGGCGCCCGTCTGCTCGGATAAAATGACACAAAGTGTCAACTGCGAATGTTGTCCATCCAAGGAAGGAGCGTGATGCCCGGCCGGCTCCTTAAACACAGGCCGAGAGTCGCCCCGGACGGTCCGCCTCGCGGCGCCCGCCCGCTCGGATAAAATGACACAAAGTGTCAACTACGAATGTTGTCCATCCAAGGAAGGAGCGTGATGCCCGGCCGGCTCCTTAAACACAGGCCGAGAGTCGCCCCGGACGGTCGCCTCGCGGCGCCCGTCTGCTCGGATAAAATGACACAAAGTGTCAACTACGAATGTTGTCCATCCAAGGAGGGAGCGTGATGCCCGGCCGGCTCCGAAAACACAGGCCGAGAGTCGCCCCGGACGGTCCGCCTCGCGGCGCCCGTCTGCTCGGATAAAATGACACAAAGTGTCAACTGCGAATGTTGTCCATCCAAGGAAGGAGCGTGATGCCCGGCCGGCTCCTTAAACACAGGCCGAGAGTCGCCCCGGACGGTCCGCCTCGCGGCGCCCGTCTGCTCGGATAAAATGACACAAAGTGTCAACTACGAATGTTGTCCATCCAAGGAGGGAGCGTGATGCCCGGCCGGCTCCGAAAACACAGGCCGAGAGTCGCCCCGGACGGTCCGCCTCGCGGCGCCCGTCTGCTCGGATAAAATGACACAAAGTGTCAACTGCGAATGTTGTCCATCCAAGGAAGGAGCGTGATGCCCGGCCGGCTCCTTAAATACAGGCCGAGAGTCGCCCCGGACGGTCCGCCTCGCGGCGCCCGCCCGCTCGGATAAAATGACACAAAGTGTCAACTACGAATGTTGTCCATCCAAGGAAGGAGCGTGATGCCCGGCCGGCTCCTTAAACACAGGCCGAGAGTCGCCCCGGACGGTCGCCTCGCGGCGCCCGTCTGCTCGGATAAAATGACACAAAGTGTCAACTACGAATGTTGTCCATCCAAGGAGGGAGCGTGATGCCCGGCCGGCTCCGAAAACACAGGCCGAGAGTCGCCCCGGACGGTCCGCCTCGCGGCGCCCGTCTGCTCGGATAAAATGACACAAAGTGTCAACTGCGAATGTTGTCCATCCAAGGAAGGAGCGTGATGCCCGGCCGGCTCCTTAAACACAGGCCGAGAGTCGCCCCGGACGGTCGCCTCGCGGCGCCCGTCTGCTCGGATAAAATGACACAAAGTGTCAACTACGAATGTTGTCCATCCAAGGAGGGAGCGTGATGCCCGGCCGGCTCCGAAAACACAGGCCGAGAGTCGCCCCGGACGGTCCGCCTCGCGGCGCCCGTCTGCTCGGATAAAATGACACAAAGTGTCAACTGCGAATGTTGTCCATCCAAGGAAGGAGCGTGATGCCCGGCCGGCTCCTTAAACACAGGCCGAGAGTCGCCCCGGACGGTCCGCCTCGCGGCGCCCGTCTGCTCGGATAAAATGACACAAAGTGTCAACTACGAATGTTGTCCATCCAAGGAGGGAGCGTGATGCCCGGCCGGCTCCGAAAACACAGGCCGAGAGTCGCCCCGGACGGTCCGCCTCGCGGCGCCCGTCTGCTCGGATAAAATGACACAAAGTGTCAACTGCGAATGTTGTCCATCCAAGGAAGGAGCGTGATGCCCGGCCGGCTCCTTAAATACAGGCCGAGAGTCGCCCCGGACGGTCCGCCTCGCGGCGCCCGCCCGCTCGGATAAAATGACACAAAGTGTCAACTACGAATGTTGTCCATCCAAGGAAGGAGCGTGATGCCCGGCCGGCTCCTTAAACACAGGCCGAGAGTCGCCCCGGACGGTCGCCTCGCGGCGCCCGTCTGCTCGGATAAAATGACACAAAGTGTCAACTACGAATGTTGTCCATCCAAGGAGGGAGCGTGATGCCCGGCCGGCTCCGAAAACACAGGCCGAGAGTCGCCCCGGACGGTCCGCCTCGCGGCGCCCGTCCGCTCGGATAAAATGACACAAAGTGTCAACTACGAATGTTGTCCATCCAAGGAGGGAGCGTGAGGCCCGGCCGGCTCCGAAAACACAGGCCGAGAGTCGCCCCGGACGGTCCGCCTCTCGAGGCGCCCGCCCGCTCGGATAAAATGACACAAAGTGTCAACTACGAATGTTGTCCATCCAAGGAGGGAGCGTGATGCCCGGCCGGCTCCGAAAACACAGGCCGAGATTCGACCCCGGACGGGCCGTCTTCTCCCGGCGCCCGCCCGCGTACGCCCCCCATCCCCGGTCGCCCGTCTGCTCCCGGTGGGCCTCCGAGTACCCCCTCACCCAACTGACCGACTGGCACTCATGACCCGCCTTGGTAGGGCCTCCATCGGCCTCGGCTCGTCCGACGTCGGGTGGACGGTTCCTACCCACTGCGGGTCGCACTCTAGCGCCCCGGCCGCTGCGTGAGCGTGCGCTCCCCGCGCCGCCCCGCAGGCCCCGGCGCGACCGTACTGCGGCGAGACCGAGACGACCCGGTTTGGCATCCATCCCACCTAGCCACGATCCACGGAGGCCGAGCGAGCGGCTGAGTGTCGGGCGCCGCGCGTGCGAGCGTCCGCCGGCCGCGCCGGTCCTTCCGCGAATGTCGTTTCTCAAACCCTCCGGCTTGATAGCGGCGGCACCACGGGAAGCCGTCCACACACACCGTCCGACCTCTATCCGAAAAGCCTTCCCGACCAACCGCGGTCGCGGGGGCGTCTGTCGCTCCGCATCGGGGGGGCGTATGGCTTCCGCGCTACGCGCTGCGGGCTCGGGGGGGCCGCAACGGCTGAGTCTGACTCGGCCGGGGCGCAGCTTCCCTCCCGGCAGTCAGCAATAGTGCCGATCGCGCCTGCCACCAGCCCCCTCCCCGACGGGTTCGTCGGCGCCGGCTGGCCGCCGTCCGCCTTCGTTCCCCGAGGGTTCCCAACCAGCGCCGATCCAACTCCGCATCCTGGCCGCACGCAGTGCGTGCCTCGCGCGGGTAAGTCGCCGGCGCAGCGCCGCAGCTCCCGACCCCCGCGTACGGGAATAGTTGAGGGCCTCAGCGGGCCGCACCGACCGAGTCCGACTCGGGCCGGGGCGCAGATTCCCGCTTGGGTGACCGAACGTTCTCTGCTCGGGCCGGAGGGCCGACGCCCGTCCCCCCCCGTCGTCCCCCACGGACCGCCTCCGAGGCCACTTCGCACGGCTCATCCTCGGCTCCCTACCAATGCTTAATCGATGGGGCCGCCCGGCCGGATTCGCGCCCCCCTGTCCACCGCGAGTCTCCCCAGACTAACCCGAGTTACCGCCCAGCTCGCCTAACCTTGCACTCGCTCTGCCAAACGGTCGTGTAGTCGGCGTGGCCGTCCTACGGGTCGCCCTCCGGCCCCAAACGCGCGGCGGGATAGCGGCAAGGCGGCGGCGGCGGCCAGCGGCGTCGGGGCGCTCGCACCGGAGAAGAGGCGTCTTACGAGGCCGGGCGCAGCTCCCTCTCGTTTACTTGCTGAGTAGCGGCGCTCGAAGGTTCCGCGGCGAGCGCGGCTCAACCCACCGAACGTCCCCCTGCAGCGGGCTCCATCGAAGGGCCGTCCCGCCGGATTCGCACCACCCTGTCCACCGCAAGGTCGTCCAACCGACTGCACGAGTTACCGCCCTGTTCGCCTAACCTTGCGGCACTAGCGGCAAGGCGGCGGCAGCGGTCAGCGGCGTCGGGGTCAAACTCAGCACCGGACAGGGCTGGTCTTACGAGGCCGGGCGCAGCTCCTCTCGTTTGGGGGTCCGCGAGGGTCGCG
>NW_028232414.1:27500-37043 GCF_054491065.1 Syngnathus leptorhynchus | reverse complement strand
AGGCTGGATAAAAAAAAGAACCGGGCTGGATCAAAAAAGAACCGGGCGACCCGTTAAAATTGCTTAGCCGAGGTCCTGGAAGCCTAACACGGCGTGATCTTGTGCAAAAAGCCGCTCCCGAGCTCCAGCTGGAAGTGTAAAAAGAACCGGGCTGGATAAAAAAAAAGAACCGGGCTGGTTCAAAAAAGAACCGGGCAACCCGTTAAAATTGCTTAGCCGAGGTCCTGGAAGCCTAACCCGGCGTGATCTTGCCCGAAAGTCGGCCTCTATACTTCCATTTTAGGTACCAGGGGCTATTAGTGTACTTGGTCCCACTAGTCAGTGTACTCATCCAGTTACCCCCCGTTTTCCAAAACACCATCGGCACGTATAAGGGGGGGACTCTTGAGAGAGATGAGGTATATGGCAGCGCAACACCAATCCGCTCCGCGCTGGTTCCCATGTCGGCTACGGATGAATAAAACCAGCCTGTCCCCCCTGGAGCTCACGAGACACGGAATTTTTTCTAAGTGCCAACGGCTCTTCCGAGCAAACGTGTCCGCTCCGGCTGGTTCCCCCGTCGGCCTCGAATGACGAAAAATGCCGGTCTCCGCCCGGAGCTCATGACAAACGAAAAATTTTCTAAGTGCCAACGGCACTAGCGAGCGAATGTGTCCGCTCGGCGCTGGTTCCCGGGTCGAACCCGGAAGACGAAAAACGCCGCTCTCCGCCCGGAGCTCATGACAAACGAAAAATTTTCTAAGTGCCAACGGCACTAGCGAGCGAATGTGTCCGCTCGGCGCTGGTTCCCGGGTCGAACCCGGAAGACGAAAAACGCCGCTCTCCGCCCGGAGCTCATGACAAACGAAAAATTTTCTAAGTGCCAACGGCACTAGCGAGCGAATGTGTCCGCTCGGCGCTGGTTCCCGGGTCGAACCCGGAAGACGAAAAACGCCGCTCTCCGCCCGGAGCTCATGACAAACGAAAAATTTTCTAAGTGCCAACGGCACTAGCGAGCGAATGTGTCCGCTCGGCGCTGGTTCCCGGGTCGAACCCGGAAGACGAAAAACGCCGCTCTCCGCCCGGAGCTCATGACAAACGAAAAATTTTCTAAGTGCCAACGGCACTAGCGAGCGAATGTGTCCGCTCGGCGCTGGTTCCCGGGTCGAACCCGGAAGACAAAAAACGCCGGTCTCCGCCCGGAGCTCATGACAAACGAAAAATTTTCTAAGTGCCAACGGCACTAGCGAGCGAATGTGTCCGCTCGGCGCTGGTTCCCGGGTCGAACCCGGAAGACGAAAAACGCCGCTCTCCGCCCGGAGCTCATGACAAACGAAAAATTTTCTAAGTGCCAACGGCACTTGCGAGCGAATGTGTCCGCTCGGCGCTGGTTCCCGGGTCGGACCCGGAAGACGAAAAACGCCGGTCTCCGCCCGGAGCTCATGACAAACGAAAAATTTTCTAAGTGCCAACGGCACTAGCGAGCGAATGTGTCCGCTCGGCGCTGGTTCCCGGGTCGGACCCGGAAGACGAAAAACGCCGGTCCTCGCCTGGAGGTCCCAGCAAAATCGGCGAAAAAACGACTAAGTGTCAACTTTCGAAAAAAACGACTAAGTGCCCACGGCTCTGCGGGGCTTGTGAGTCCGCCCCGCGCCGGTTCGGTGGTCGGCCTCAAAAAGCAAAAAATCAGCCTCTCTCCCTGGAGCTCACCTCGAGGTACCAGGGGGTGAGGTACCCGGGCTAAGGTGCAGTACCTTTTTTGGTCTTCAGGTGCGCCAGAGTACAATGAAATGGTCCCAGTAGTCAGTGTACTCATCGACTTTCCCCCCGTTTTCCAAAGCACCTCGTTTACGAGTATGGAGGAGATGGTGCTGGTCTCCCCACGGCGTCGGACACGCCGTCCCTCGACAGCACAAGGTCGGATAGAAGACCTGGAAAGCGCCGTGGCACGCGCTGGAGGTGGGCACTTTGGCGAAAAAACGACTAAGTGTCAACTTTCGAAAAAACGACTAAGTGTCAACTTTCGAAAAAAACGGCTAAGTGTCAACTTTCGAAAAAACGACTAAGTGTCACCTCTCTGAAAAAATGGCAAAGTGTCGCCTCTCTGAAATTTTTCTAAGTGCCCACGGCTCTGCGGGCTCGTGCATCCGAGCCGCGCCGGTTCTGCAACCGGCCTAGAATGACGAAAAATAACGGTCTCCTCCTGGAGCTCACAGCCAATTGTGGCGAAAAAGTGGCAAAGTGCCCACGGCCCTGCCGAGCTTTGGCGTCCGCTCAGCGCCGGTGCCGCAGTCGGCCTCGAATGACGAAAAATGACGGTCTCCTCCTGGAGCTCACAGCCAACTTGGCAAAAAGTTTCTAAGTGCCCACGGCCCTGCCGAGCTTTGGCGTCCGCCCAGCGCCGGTTCCGCAGTCGGCCTCGAATGACGAAAAATAACGGTCTCCTCCTGGAGCTCACAGCCAACTTGGCAAAAAGTTTCTAAGTGCCCACGGCCCTGCCGAGCTTTGGCGTCCGCTCAGCGCCGGTGCCGCAGTCGGCCTCGAATGACGAAAAATGACGGTCTCCTCCTGGAGCTCACAGCCAACTTGGCAAAAAGTTTCTAAGTGCCCACGGCCCTGCCGAGCTTTGGCGTCCGCCCAGCGCCGGTTCCGCAGTCGGCCTCGAATGACGAAAAATAACGGTCTCCTCCTGGAGCTCACAGCCAACTTGGCAAAAAGTTTCTAAGTGCCCACGGCCCTGCCGAGCTTTGGCGTCCGCCAGCGCCGGTTCCGCAGTCGGCCTCGAATGACGAAAAATAACGGTCTCCTCCTGGAGCTCACAGCCAACTTGGCAAAAAGTTTCTAAGTGCCCACGGCCCTGCCGAGCTTTGGCGTCCGCCCAGCGCCGGTTCCGCAGTCGGCCTCGAATGACGAAAAATAACGGTCTCCTCCTGGAGCTCACAGCCAACTTGGCAAAAAGTTTCTAAGTGCCCACGGCCCTGCCGAGCTTTGGCGTCCGCTCAGCGCCGGTTCCGCAGTCGGCCTCGAATGACGAAAAATGACGGTCTCCTCCTGGAGCTCACAGCCAACTTGGCAAAAAGTTTCTAAGTGCCCACGGCCCTGCCGAGCTTTGGCGTCCGCCCAGCGCCGGTTCCGCAGTCGGCCTCGAATGACGAAAAATAACGGTCTCCTCCTGGAGCTCACAGCCAACTTGGCAAAAAGTTTCTAAGTGCCCACGGCCCTGCCGAGCTTTGGCGTCCGCCCAGCGCCGGTTCCGCAGTCGGCCTCGAATGACGAAAAATAACGGTCTCCTCCTGGAGCTCACAGCCAACTTGGCAAAAAGTTTCTAAGTGCCCACGGCCCTGCCGAGCTTTGGCGTCCGCTCAGCGCCGGTGCCGCAGTCGGCCTCGAATGACGAAAAATGACGGTCTCCTCCTGGAGCTCACAGCCAACTTGGCAAAAAGTTTCTAAGTGCCCACGGCCCTGCCGAGCTTTGGCATCCGCCCAGCGCCGGTTCCGCAGTCGGCCTCGAATGACGAAAAATAACGGTCTCCTCCTGGAGCTCACAGCCAACTTGGCAAAAAGTTTCTAAGTGCCACGGCCCTGCCGAGCTTTGGCGTCCGCCCAGCGCCGGTTCCGCAGTCGGCCTCGAATGACGAAAAATAACGGTCTCCTCCTGGAGCTCACAGCCAACTTGGCAAAAAGTTTCTAAGTGCCCACGGCCCTGCCGAGCTTTGGCATCCGCCCAGCGCCGGTTCCGCAGTCGGCCTCGAATGACGAAAAATGACGGTCTCCTCCTGGAGCTCACAGCCAACTTGGCAAAAAGTTTCTAAGTGCCCACGGCCCTGCCGAGCTTTGGCGTCCGCCCAGCGCCGGTTCCGCAGTCGGCCTCGAATGACGAAAAATAACGGTCTCCTCCTGGAGCTCACAGCCAACTTGGCAAAAAGTTTCTAAGTGGCCCACGGCCCTGCCGAGCTTTGGCGTCCGCTCAGCGCCGGTGCCGCAGTCGGCCTCGAATGACGAAAAATGACGGTCTCCTCCTGGAGCTCACAGCCAACTTGGCAAAAAGTTTCTAAGTGCCCACGGCCCTGCCGAGCTTTGGCGTCCGCCCAGCGCCGGTTCCGCAGTCGGCCTCGAATGACGAAAAATAACGGTCTCCTCCTGGAGCTCACAGCCAACTTGGCAAAAAGTTTCTAAGTGCCCACGGCCCTGCCGAGCTTTGGCGTCCGCCCAGCGCCGGTTCCGCAGTCGGCCTCGAATGACGAAAAATAACGGTCTCCTCCTGGAGCTCACAGCCAACTTGGCAAAAAGTTTCTAAGTGTCACATCTGTGAAAAAACGACTAAGTGTCAACTTTCGAAAAAACGGCTAAGTGTCAACTTTCGAAAAAACGGCAAAGTGTCACATCTCTGAAAAAACGGCTAAGTGTCGACTTTCGAAAAAACGGCTAAGTGTCAACTTTCGAAAAAACGGCAAAGTGTCACATCTCTGAAAAAACGGCTAAGTGTCACATCTCTGAAAAAACGGCTAAGTGTCACATCTCTGAAAAAACGGCTAAGTGTCGCCTCTCTGAAAAAACGGCAAAGTGTCAACTTTCGAAAAAACGACAGAGTGTCGCCTCTCTGAAAAAACGACTAAGTGTCGACTCTGAGAAAATGGCAAAGTGCCCACGGCTCTGCGGGCTCGTGCATCCGACCCGCGCCGGTTCCCCAGCCGGCCTGATATAAGGCAAAACCAGCCTCTCCGCCTGGAGCTCAGAGCCAACTTGGCGAATATTTTCTAAGTGCCCACGGCTCTGCGTGGCTACGGCGTCTGCCCAGCGCCGGTTCCTGGGTCGAACCCCGAGGACGAGGAATGCCGGTCTCCGCTGGAGGTCCCAGCTTAATCGGCGAAAATTTTCTAAGTGCCCACGGCTCTGCCGGGCTCGTGCATCCGACCCGCGCCGGTTCCCCAGCCGGCCTGAAATAAGGCAAAACCAGGCTCTCCCCCTGGAGCTCAGAGCCAATTGTGGCGAAAAAAACGACTAAGTGTCAACTTTCGAAAAAACGACTAAGTGTCAACTTTCCAAAAAAACGGCTAAGTGTCGACTTTCGAAAAAACGGCTAAGTGTCAACTTTCGAAAAAACGACTAAGTGTCGCCTCTGAAAAAACGACTAAGTGTCGCCTCTCTGAAAAAACGACTAAGTGCCCACGGCTCTGCGGGGCTTGTGAGTCCGCCCCGCGCCGGTTCGGCGGTCGGCCTCAAAAGCGAAAAATCAGCCTCTCTCCCTGGAGCTCACCAAAAATTTGTCGAAATTTTTCTAAGTTCTCCTCGAGGTACCAGGGGGTGAGGTACCCGGGCTAAGGTGCAGTACCTTTTTTGGTCTTCAGGTGCGCCAGAGTACAATGAAATGGTCCCAGTAGTCAGTGTACTCATCGACTTTCCCCCCGTTTTCCAAAGCACCCCGTTTACGAATATGGAGGAGATGGTGCTGGTCTCCCCACGGCGTCGGACACGCCGTCCTCGACAGCACAAGGTCGGATAGAAGACCTGAAAAGCGCCGTGGCACGCGCTGGAGGTGTCACTGTGGCGAAAAAGTGACTAAGTGTCAACTTTCGAAAAAACGGCTAAGTGTCAACTTTCGAAAAAACGGCTAAGTGTCAACTTTCGAAAAAACGGCTAAGTGTCACCTCTCTGAAAAAACGGCAAAGTGTCAACTTTCGAAAAAACGACTAAGTGTCAACTTTCGAAAAAACGACTAAGTGTCACCTCTCTGAAAAAATGGCAAAGTGTCAACTGCGAATGTGGTGGTGCATGGAAGGAAGTGGAGGACGGCCGCCTCCTTAAACACAGGCCGGAGAGGAGCGTCAGGGCCAGGCTCCTCAAACATGGACCGAGTGTCGCCCTTAACACAGACCAAGGGGAGGACGGCCGCCTCCTTAAACACAGGCCGGAGAGGAGCGTCAGGGCCAGGCTCCTCAAACATGGACCGAGTGTCGCCCTTAACACAGACCAAGGGGAGGACGGCCGCCTCCTTAAACACAGGCCGGAGAGGAGCGTCAGGGCCAGGCTCCTCAAACATGGACCGAGTGTCGCCCTTAACACAGACCAAGGGGAGGACGGCCGCCTCCTTAAACACAGGCCGGAGAGGAGCGTCAGGGCCAGGCTCCTCAAACATGGACCGAGTGTCGCCCTTAACACAGACCAAGGGGAGGACGGCCGCCTCCTTAAACACAGGCCGGAGAGGAGCGTCAGGGCCAGGCTCCTCAAACATGGACCGAGTGTCGCCCTTAACACAGACCAAGGGGAGGACGGCCGCCTCCTTAAACACAGGCCGGAGAGGAGCGTCAGGGCCAGGCTCCTCAAACATGGACCGAGTGTCGCCCTTAACACAGACCAAGGGGAGGACGGCCGCCTCCTTAAACACAGGCCGGAGAGGAGCGTCAGGGCCAGGCTCCTCAAACATGGACCGAGTGTCGCCCTTAACACAGACCAAGGGGAGGACGGCCGCCTCCTTAAACACAGGCCGGAGAGGAGCGTCAGGGCCAGGCTCCTCAAACATGGACAGAGTGTCGCCCTTAACACAGACCAAGGGGAGGACGGCCGCCTCCCTAAACACAGGCCGGAGAGGAGCGTCAGGGCCAGGCTCCTCAAACATGGACCGAGTGTCGCCCTTAACACAGACCAAGGGGAGGACGGCCGCCTCCTTAAACACAGGCCGGAGAGGAGCGTCAGGGCCAGGCTCCTCAAACATGGACCGAGTGTCGCCCTTAACACAGACCAAGGGGAGGACGGCCGCCTCCTTAAACACAGGCCGGAGAGGAGCGTCAGGGCCAGGCTCCTCAAACATGGACCGAGTGTCGCCCTTAACACAGACCAAGCGGAGGACGGCCGCCTCCCTAAATACAGGCCGAACCGGAGCGCGAGTGTCGCTCCTTAAACACGGACCGAGTGGAGGACGGCCGCCTCCTTAAACACAGGCCGAACAAAATGACACAAAGTGTCAACTGCGAATGTTGTCCATCCAAGGAAGGAGCGTGATGCCCGGCCGGCTCCTTAAACACAGGCCGAGAGTCGCCCCGGACGGTCCGCCTCGCGGCGCCCGTCTGCTCGGATAAAATGACACAAAGTGTCAACTACGAATGTTGTCCATCCAAGGAGGGAGCGTGATGCCCGGCCGGCTCCGAAAACACAGGCCGAGAGTCGCCCCGGACGGTCCGCCTCGCGGCGCCCGTCTGCTCGGATAAAATGACACAAAGTGTCAACTGCGAATGTTGTCCATCCAAGGAAGGAGCGTGATGCCCGGCCGGCTCCTTAAACACAGGCCGAGAGTCGCCCCGGACGGTCCGCCTCGCGGCGCCCGCCCGCTCGGATAAAATGACACAAAGTGTCAACTACGAATGTTGTCCATCCAAGGAAGGAGCGTGATGCCCGGCCGGCTCCTTAAACACAGGCCGAGAGTCGCCCCGGACGGTCGCCTCGCGGCGCCCGTCTGCTCGGATAAAATGACACAAAGTGTCAACTACGAATGTTGTCCATCCAAGGAGGGAGCGTGATGCCCGGCCGGCTCCGAAAACACAGGCCGAGAGTCGCCCCGGACGGTCCGCCTCGCGGCGCCCGTCTGCTCGGATAAAATGACACAAAGTGTCAACTGCGAATGTTGTCCATCCAAGGAAGGAGCGTGATGCCCGGCCGGCTCCTTAAACACAGGCCGAGAGTCGCCCCGGACGGTCCGCCTCGCGGCGCCCGTCTGCTCGGATAAAATGACACAAAGTGTCAACTACGAATGTTGTCCATCCAAGGAGGGAGCGTGATGCCCGGCGGCTCCGAAAACACAGGCCGAGAGTCGCCCCGGACGGTCCGCCTCGCGGCGCCCGTCTGCTCGGATAAAATGACACAAAGTGTCAACTGCGAATGTTGTCCATCCAAGGAAGGAGCGTGATGCCCGGCCGGCTCCTTAAATACAGGCCGAGAGTCGCCCCGGGACGGTCCGCCTCGCGGCGCCCGCCCGCTCGGATAAAATGACACAAAGTGTCAACTACGAATGTTGTCCATCCAAGGAAGGAGCGTGATGCCCGGCCGGCTCCTTAAACACAGGCCGAGAGTCGCCCCGGACGGTCGCCTCGCGGCGCCCGTCTGCTCGGATAAAATGACACAAAGTGTCAACTACGAATGTTGTCCATCCAAGGAGGGAGCGTGATGCCCGGCGGCTCCGAAAACACAGGCCGAGAGTCGCCCCGGACGGTCCGCCTCGCGGCGCCCGTCTGCTCGGATAAAATGACACAAAGTGTCAACTGCGAATGTTGTCCATCCAAGGAAGGAGCGTGATGCCCGGCCGGCTCCTTAAACACAGGCCGAGAGTCGCCCCGGACGGTCGCCTCGCGGCGCCCGTCTGCTCGGATAAAATGACACAAAGTGTCAACTACGAATGTTGTCCATCCAAGGAGGGAGCGTGATGCCCGGCCGGCTCCGAAAACACAGGCCGAGAGTCGCCCCGGACGGTCCGCCTCGCGGCGCCCGTCTGCTCGGATAAAATGACACAAAGTGTCAACTGCGAATGTTGTCCATCCAAGGAAGGAGCGTGATGCCCGGCCGGCTCCTTAAACACAGGCCGAGAGTCGCCCCGGACGGTCCCGCCTCGCGGCGCCCGTCTGCTCGGATAAAATGACACAAAGTGTCAACTACGAATGTTGTCCATCCAAGGAGGGAGCGTGATGCCCGGCCGGCTCCGAAAACACAGGCCGAGAGTCGCCCCGGACGGTCCGCCTCGCGGCGCCCGTCTGCTCGGATAAAATGACACAAAGTGTCAACTGCGAATGTTGTCCATCCAAGGAAGGAGCGTGATGCCCGGCCGGCTCCTTAAATACAGGCCGAGAGTCGCCCCGGACGGTCCGCCTCGCGGCGCCCGCCCGCTCGGATAAAATGACACAAAGTGTCAACTACGAATGTTGTCCATCCAAGGAAGGAGCGTGATGCCCGGCCGGCTCCTTAAACACAGGCCGAGAGTCGCCCCGGACGGTCGCCTCGCGGCGCCCGTCTGCTCGGATAAAATGACACAAAGTGTCAACTACGAATGTTGTCCATCCAAGGAGGGAGCGTGATGCCCGGCCGGCTCCGAAAACACAGGCCGAGAGTCGCCCCGGACGGTCCGCCTCGCGGCGCCCGTCCGCTCGGATAAAATGACACAAAGTGTCAACTACGAATGTTGTCCATCCAAGGAGGGAGCGTGAGGCCCGGCCGGCTCCGAAAACACAGGCCGAGAGTCGCCCCGGACGGTCCGCCTCTCGAGGCGCCCGCCCGCTCGGATAAAATGACACAAAGTGTCAACTACGAATGTTGTCCATCCAAGGAGGGAGCGTGATGCCCGGCCGGCTCCGAAAACACAGGCCGAGATTCGACCCCGGACGGGCCGTCTTCTCCCGGCGCCCGCCCGCGTACGCCCCCCATCCCCGGTCGCCCGTCTGCTCCCGGTGGGCCTCCGAGTACCCCCTCACCCAACTGACCGACTGGCACTCATGACCCGCCTTGGTAGGGCCTCCATCGGCCTCGGCTCGTCCGACGTCGGGTGGACGGTTCCTACCCACTGCGGGTCGCACTCTAGCGCCC
>NW_028232414.1:0-17500 GCF_054491065.1 Syngnathus leptorhynchus | reverse complement strand
GCCGAGTTCACCGGCCCCAAGCGACAACCGGTCACCGAGGCACCCGCCGAAGGCGGGTGCCGAGTTCACCGGCCCCAAGCGACAACCGGTCACCGAGGCACCCGCCGAAGGCGGGTGCCGAGTTCACCGGCCCCAAGCGACAACCGGTCACCGAGGCACCCGCCGAAGGCGGGTGCCGAGTTCACTGGCCCCAAGCGACAACCGGTCACCGAGGCACCCGCCGAAGGCGGGTGCCGAGTTCACTGGCCCCAAGCGACGGCGGTCACCGAGGCACCCCCGGAGGCGGGTGCCGAGTTCACCGGCCCCGAGCACCAGCGGTCAGCCACGGAGGGTGCTGGATCATCCATACTTCCATAGCTCCAGAGCTCCATAGCCCCGGAGCTCCATAGCCCCGGAGTTCCATAGCCCCGGAGCTCCATAGCTCCATAGCCCCGGAGCTCCATAGCCCCGGAGCTCCATAGCTCCATAGCCCCGGAGCTCCATAGCCCCGGAGCTCCATAGCCCCGGAGCTCCATAGCCCCGGAGCTCCATAGCTCCATAGCCCCGGAGCTCCATAGCCCGGAGCTCCATAGCCCCGGAGCTCCATAGCTCCATAGCCCCGGAGCTCCATAGCCCCGGAGCTCCATAGCCCCGGAGCTCCATAGCTCCATAGCCCCGGAGCTCCATAGCCCCGGAGCTCCATAGCTCCATAGCCCCGGAGCTCCATAGCCCCAGAGCTCCATAGCTCCAGACTTCCATAGCCCCATACTTCCATAGCTCCATAGCTCCATAGCTCCATACTTCCATAGCTCCAGCCGCGGAGGGTGCTGGCTGGTGGCTCCATAGCTCCATACTTCCATACTTGCAGCCACGGAGTTGGCTAAAATTGCACTAAGTGCGAAAGCCCATTCATTTACAACGGCGTGTCCGCCAGGCGGCGACATTTCCCCGTTACCGGTGGCTGCGCGGCGGGTGAGTGACAGAGCTTATCCGAGCGGCTGGAACTCTGCGCCGGCGTGGTCGAGCGTGAGGCCCCGGCCCTTTGGCTGCCTGGTACCTAAAACACTTCCATTGATCCAGCCACGGAGGGTGCTGGCTGGTGGCTCCATAGCTCCATAGCTCCATAGCACCAGAGCTCCATAGCTCCATAGCACCAGAGCTCCATAGCTCCATAGCACCAGAGCTCCATAGCTCCATAGCACCAGAGCTCCATAGCTCCATAGCACCAGAGCTCCATAGCTCCATAGCTCCAGCCTGGGTGGCTGGTGGCTCCATAGCTCCATACTTCCATAGCTCCAGTCAGAGAGTGTGCTAAAATTGCACTAAGTGCGAAAGCCCATTCATTTACAACGGCGTGTCCACAAGGCGGCGACATTTCCCCGTTACCGGTGGCTGCGCGGCGGGTGAGTGACAGAGCTTATCCGAGCGGCTGGAACTCTGCGCCGGCGTGGTCGAGCGTGAGGCCTCGGCCCTTTGGCTGCCTGGTACCTAAAACACTTCCATTGATCCAGCCACGGAGGGTGCTGGCTGGTGGCTCCATAGCTCCATAGCTCCATACCTCCAGAGCTCCAGAGCTCCATAGCACCAGAGCTCCATAGCTCCATAGCACCAGAGCTCCATAGCACCAGAGCTCCATAGCTCCATAGCACCAGAGCTCCATAGCTCCATAGCACCAGAGCTCCATAGCTCCATAGCACCAGAGCTCCATAGCTCCATAGCTCCATAGCACCAGAGCTCCATAGCTCCATAGCACCAGAGCTCCATAGCTCCATAGCACCAGAGCTCCATAGCTCCATAGCACCAGAGCTCCATAGCTCCATAGCACCAGAGCTCCATAGCTCCATAGCACCAGAGCTCCATAGCTCCATAGCACAGAGCTCCATAGCTCCATAGCACCAGAGCTCCATAGCTCCATAGCTCCAGCCTGGGTGGCTGGTGGCTCCATAGCTCCATACTTCCATAGCTCCAGTCAGAGAGTGTGCTAAAATTGCACTAAGTGCGAAAGCCCATTCATTTACAACGGCGTGTCCACAAGGCGGCGACATTTCCCCGTTACCGGTGGCTGCGCGGCGGGTGAGTGACAGAGGCTTATCCGAGCGGCTGGAACTCTGCGCCGGCGTGGTCGAGCGTGAGGCCTCGGCCCTTTGGCTGCCTGGTACCTAAAACACTTCCATTGATCCAGCCACGGAGGGTGCTGGCTGGTGGCTCCATAGCTCCATAGCTCCATACCTCCAGAGCTCCAGAGCTCCATAGCACCAGAGCTCCATAGCTCCATAGCACCAGAGCTCCATAGCACCAGAGCTCCATAGCTCCATAGCACCAGAGCTCCATAGCTCCATAGCACCAGAGCTCCATAGCTCCATAGCACCAGAGCTCCATAGCTCCATAGCTCCATAGCACCAGAGCTCCATAGCTCCATAGCACCAGAGCTCCATAGCTCCATAGCACCAGAGCTCCATAGCTCCATAGCACCAGAGCTCCATAGCTCCATAGCACCAGAGGCTCCATAGCTCCATAGCTCCAGGGCTCCATAGCTCCATAGCTCCAGGGCTCCATAGCTCCAGGGCTCCAGGGCTCCATAGCTCCAGGGCTCCATAGCTCCAGGGCTCCAGGGCTCCATAGCTCCATACCTCCAGAGCTCCATACCTCCAGAGCTCCAGAGCTCCATAGCACCAGAGCTCCATGGCTCAGAGCTCCATAGCACCATAGCTCCATAGCACCAGAGCTCCATAGCTCCATAGCTCCAGCCTGGGTGGCTGGTGGCTCCATAGCTCCATACTTCCATAGCTCCAGTCAGAGAGTGTGCTAAAATTGCACTAAGTGCGAAAGCCCATTCATTTACAACGGCGTGTCCCACAAGGCGGCGACATTTCCCCGTTACCGGTGGCTGCGCGGCGGGTGAGTGACAGAGCTTATCCGAGCGGCTGGAACTCTGCGCGGCGTGGTCGAGCGTGAGGCCTCGGCCCTTTGGCTGCCTGGTACCTAAAACACTTCCATTGATCCAGCCACGGAGGGTGCTGGCTGGTGGCTCCATAGCTCCATAGCTCCATACCTCCAGAGCTCCAGAGCTCCATAGCACCAGAGCTCCATAGCTCCATAGCACCAGAGCTCCATAGCACCAGAGCTCCATAGGCTCCATAGCACCAGAGCTCCATAGCTCCATAGCACCAGAGCTCCATAGCTCCATAGCACCAGAGCTCCATAGCTCCATAGCTCCATAGCACCAGAGCTCCATAGCTCCATAGCACCAGAGCTCCATAGCTCCATAGCACCAGAGCTCCATAGCTCCATAGCACCAGAGCTCCATAGCTCCATAGCACCAGAGCTCCATAGCTCCATAGCACCAGAGCTCCATAGCTCCATAGCACCAGAGCTCCATAGCTCCATAGCACCAGAGCTCCATAGCTCCATAGCACCAGAGCTCCATAGCTCCATAGCACCAGAGCTCCATAGCTCCATAGCACCAGAGCTCCATAGCTCCATAGCTCCAGCCTGGGTGGCTGGTGGCTCCATAGCTCCATACTTCCATAGCTCCAGTCAGAGAGTTGGCTAAAATTGCACTAAGTGCGAAAGCCCATTCATTACAACGGCGTGTCCACAAGGCGGCGACATTTCCCCGTTACCGGTGGCTGCGCGGCGGGTGAGTGACAGAGCTTATCCGAGCGGCTGGAACTCTGCGCCGGCCGTGGTCGAGCGTGAGGCCTCGGCCCTTTGGCATGCCTGGTACCTAAAACACTTCCATTGATCCAGCCACGGAGGGTGCTGGCTGGTGGCTCCATAGCTCCATACCTCCAGAGCTCCAGAGCTCCATAGCACCAGAGCTCCATAGCTCCATAGCACCAGAGCTCCAGAGCTCCAGAGCTCCATAGCACCAGAGCTCCATAGCTCCATAGCACCAGAGCTCCATAGCACCAGAGCTCCATAGCTCCATAGCACCAGAGCTCCATAGCTCCATAGCACCAGAGCTCCATAGCTCCATAGCACCAGAGCTCCATAGCTCCATAGCACCAGAGCTCCATAGCTCCATAGCTCCATAGCTCCAGGGCTCCATAGC
The DNA here is from genome assembly GCF_054491065.1 of Syngnathus leptorhynchus. Taxonomy (NCBI): domain Eukaryota; kingdom Metazoa; phylum Chordata; class Actinopteri; order Syngnathiformes; family Syngnathidae; genus Syngnathus; species Syngnathus leptorhynchus. The sequence continues at coordinate 13,467 of NW_028232414.1, read as the reverse complement.
TCCATAGCTCCAGGGCTCCATAGCTCCAGGGCTCCAGGGCTCCATAGCTCCATAGCTCCATAGCACCAGAGCTCCATAGCTCCATAGCACCAGAGCTCCATAGCTCCATAGCACCAGAGCTCCATAGCTCCATAGCACCAGAGCTCCATAGCTCCATAGCACCAGAGCTCCATAGCTCCATAGCAACCAGAGCTCCATAGCTCCATAGCACCAGAGCTCATAGCTCCATAGCACCAGAGCTCCAGAGCTCCATAGCACCAGAGCTCCAGAGCTCCATAGCACCAGAGCTCCATAGCTCCATAGCACCAGAGCTCCAGAGCTCCATAGCACCAGAGCTCCATAGCTCCATAGCACCAGAGCTCCATAGCTCCATAGCACCAGAGCTCCATAGCTCCATAGCACCAGAGCTCCATAGCTCCATAGCACCAGAGCTCCATAGCTCCATAGCACCAGAGCTCCATAGCTCCATAGCTCCAGGGCTCCATAGCTCCAGGGCTCCATAGCTCCATAGCCCAGGGGCTCCATAGCTCCAGGGCTCCAGGGCTCCATAGCTCCATACCTCCAGAGCTCCATAGCTCCATACTTCCATAGCTCCATAGCTCCATAGCTCCATACTTCCATAGCTCCAGCCGCGGAGGGTGCTGGCTGGTGGCTCCATAGCTCCATACTTCCATACTTGCAGCCACGGAGTTGGCTAAAATTGCACTAAGTGCGAAAGCCCATTCATTTACAACGGCGTGTCCGCCAGGCGGCGACATTTCCCCGTTACCGGTGGCTGCGCGGCGGGTGAGTGACAGAGCTTATCCGAGCGGCTGGAACTCTGCGCCGGCGTGGTCGAGCGTGAGGCCCCGGCCCTTTTAGGTACCAGGCAGCCAAACACTTCCATTGATCCAGCCACGGAGGGTGCTGGCTGGTGGCTCCATAGCACCAGAGCTCCATAGCTCCATAGCACCAGAGCTCCATAGCTCCATAGCACCAGAGCTCCATAGCTCCATAGCACCAGAGCTCCATAGCTCCATAGCACCAGAGCTCCATAGCACCAGAGCTACATAGCTCCATAGCACCAGAGCTCCATAGCTCCATAGCACCAGAGCTCCATAGCTCCATAGCACCAGAGCTCCATAGCTCCATAGCACCAGAGCTCCATAGCTCCAGAGCTCCATAGCTCCAGCCTGGGTGGCTGGTGGCTCCATAGCTCCATACTTCCATAGCTCTAAGTCAGAGAGTTGGCGAAAATTGCACTAAGTGCGAAAGCCCATTCATTTACAACGGCGTGTCCACAAGGCGGCGACATTTCCCCGTTACCGGTGGCTGCGCGGCGGGAGAGTGACAGAGCTCATCCGAGCGGCTGGAACTCTGCGCCGGCGTGGTCGAGCGTGAGGCCTCGGCACTTTGGCCGCCTGGTACCTAAACACTTCCATTGATCCAGCCACGGAGGGTGCTGGCTGGTGGCTCCATACCTCCATAGCTCCATACCTCCAGAGCTCCATAGCTCCATAGCACCAGAGCTCCATAGCTCCATAGCACCAGAGCTCCATAGCTCCATAGCACCAGAGCTCCAGAGCTCCATAGCACCAGAGCTCCAGAGCTCCATAGCACCAGAGCTCCATAGCCTCCATAGCACCAGAGCTCCATAGCTCCATAGCACCAGAGCTCCATAGCTCCATAGCACCAGAGCTCCATAGCTCCATAGCACCAGAGCTCCATAGCTCCATAGCACCAGAGCTCCATAGCTCCATAGCACCAGAGCTCCATAGCTCCATAGCACCAGGGCTCCATAGCTCCATAGCTCCAGGGCTCCATAGCTCCATAGCTCCAGAGCTCCAGAGCTCAGAGCTCCATAGCTCCATAGCTCCATACTTCCATAGCTCCGGAGCTCCATGGCTCCATACTTCCATAGCTCCAGCCTGGCTGGCTGGTGGCTCCATAGCTCCATACTTGCAGCCACGGAGCTGGCGAAAATTGCACTAAGTGCGAAAGCCCATTCATTTACAACGGCGTGTCCACAAGGCGGCGACATTTCCCCGTTACCGGTGGCTGCGCGGCGGGTGAGTGACAGAGCTTATCCGAGCGGCTGGAACTCTGCGGCGGCGTGGTCGAGAGTGAGGCCTCGGCCCTTTGGCTGCCTGGTACCTAAAACACTTCCATTGATCCAGCCTCGGAGGGTGCTGGCTGGTGGCTCCATACTCCATAGCTCCATACCTCCAGAGCTCCATAGCTCCATAGCACCAGAGCTCCATAGCTCCATAGCACCAGAGCTCCATAGCTCCATAGCACCAGAGCTCCATAGCTCCATAGCACCAGAGCTCCATAGCACCAGAGCTCCATAGCTCCATAGCACCAGAGCTCCATAGCTCCATAGCACCAGAGCTCCATAGCTCCATAGCACCAGAGCTCCATAGCTCCATAGCACCAGAGCTCCATAGCTCCATAGCTCCATAGCTCCAGGGCTCCATAGCTCCATAGCTCCAGGGCTCCATAGCTCCAGGGCTCCAGGGCTCCATAGCTCCAGGCTCCATAGCTCCAGGGCTCCAGGGCTCCATAGCTCCAGGGCTCCATAGCTCCAGGGCTCCAGGGCTCCATAGCTCCATACCTCCAGAGCTCCATACCTCCAGAGCTCCAGAGCTCCATAGCACCAGAGCTCCATGGCTTCAGAGCTCCATAGCACCATAGCTCCATACCTCCAGAGCTCCAGGGCTCGCCATAGCTCCATAGCTCCATAGCTCCATAGCTCCATACCTCCAGAGCTCCATAGCACCAGAGCTCCAGAGCTCCATAGCTCCAGCCTGGGTGGCTGGTGGCTCCATAGCTCCATACTTCCATAGCTCTAAGTCAGAGAGTTGGCGAAAATTGCACTAAGTGCGAAAGCCCATTCATTTACAACGGCGTGTCCACAAGGCGGCGACATTTCCCCGTTACCGGTGGCTGCGCGGCGGGAGAGTGACAGAGCTCATCCGAGCGGCTGGAACTCTGCGCCGCGTGGTCGAGCGTGAGGCCTCGGCACTTTGGCCGCCTGGTACCTAAACACTTCCATTGATTCCAGCCACGGAGGGTGCTGGCTGGTGGCTCCATACCTCCATAGCTCCATACCTCCAGAGCTCCAGAGCTCCATAGCACCAGAGCTCCATAGCTCCATAGCACCAGAGCTCCATAGCACCAGAGCTCCATAGCTCCATAGCACCAGAGCTCCATAGCCTCCATAGCACCAGAGCTCCATAGCTCCATAGCACCAGAGCTCCATAGCACCAGAGCTCATAGCTCCATAGCACCAGAGCTCCATAGCTCCATAGCACCAGCTCCATAGCTCCATAGCACCAGAGCTCCATAGCTCCATAGCACCAGAGCTCCATAGCTCCATAGCACCAGAGCTCCATAGCTCCATAGCACCAGAGCTCCATAGCTCCATAGCACCAGAGCTCCATAGCTCCATAGCTCCAGGGCTCCATAGCTCCAGGGCTCCAGGGCTCCATAGCTCAGGGCTCCATAGCTCCAGGGCTCCAGGGCTCCATAGCTCCATACCTCCAGAGCTCCATAGCTCCATACTTCCAGAGCTCCATAGCTCCATAGCACCAGAGCTCCAGAGCTCCATAGCTCCATAGCACCAGAGCTCCATAGCACCAGAGCTCCATAGCTCCAGCCTGGGTGGCTGGTGGCTCCATAGCTCCATACTTCCATAGCTCCAGTCAGAGAGTTGGCGAAAATTGCACTAAGTGCGAAAGCCCATTCATTTACAAGGGCGTGTCCACAAGGCGGCGACATTTCCCCGTTACCGGTGGCTGCGCGGCAGGAGAGTGACAGAGCTTATCCGAGCGGCTGGAACTCTGCGCCGGCGTGGTCGAACGGCTGGCCTCGGTAGTTGAGGTACCAGGGGTGGGCCGGGGAGCTCCAGGCGGGTCTTGTGAGAGAGTGAAGCCGAGCGGCTGGAACTCTGGGCCGGCCTGGTCGAGCGGCTGGCCTCGGTAGTTGAGGTACCAGGGGCGGGCTGGGGAGCTCCAGGCGGGGCTTGTGAGAGAGGTGAAGCCGAGCGGCTGGAACTCTGGGCCGGCGTGGTTGAGCCACGGAGGGTGCTGGCTGGTGGCTCCATAGCTCCATAGCTCCATAGCTCCATACTTCCATAGCTCCATACTTCCATAGCTCCAGACTTCCATAGCTCCATAGCTCCATAGCTCCATAGCTCCATAGCTCCATAGCACCAGAGCTCCAGAGCTCCATAGCACCAGAGCTCCAGAGCTCCATAGCTCCATAGCTCCATAGCCCCAGAGCTCCATAGCTCCATAGCTCCATAGCTCCAGAGCTCCATACTTCCATAGCTCCAGAGCTCCAGCCTGTCTGGTGGCTCCATAGCTCCATAGCTCCATACTTGCAGCCACGGAGCTGGCGAAAATTGCACTAAGTGCGAAAGCCCATTCATTTACAACGGCGTGTCCACAAGGCGGCGACATTTCCCCGTTACCGGTGGCTGCTTAGCGGGAGAGTGACAGAGCTTATCCGAGCGGCTGGAACTCTGGCCGGCCTGGTCGAGCGGCTGGCCTCGGTAGTTGAGGTACCAGGGGCGGGGCTGGGGAGCTCCAGGCGGGGCTTGTGAGAGAGTGTAGCCGAGCGGCTGGAACTCTGGGCCGGCGTGGTTGAGCAGCATGCCCGCGGAGGTGGCTCTTCCATAGCACGGAGGGTGCTGGAGCTCCACACTTCCCTAGGCACGGAGGGTGCTGGAGCTCCACACTTCCATAGGCAGGGAGGGTGCTGGAGCTCCACACTTCCATAGGCAGGGAGGGTGCTGGAGCTCCACACTTCCATAGGCAGGGAGGGTGCTGGAGCTCCACACTTCCATAGGCAGGGAGGGTGCTGGAGCTCCACACTTCCATAGGCAGGGAGGGTGCTGGAGCTCCACACTTCCATAGGGCAGGGAGGGTGCTGGAGCTCCACACTTCCATAGGCAGGGAGGGTGCTGGAGCTCCACACTTCCATAGGCAGGGAGGGTGCTGGAGCTCCCACACTTCCATAGGCAGGGAGGGTGCTGGAGCTCCACACTTCCATAGGCAGGGAGGGTGCTGGAGCTCCACACTTCCATAGGCAGGGAGGGTGCTGGAGCTCCACACTTCCATAGGCAGGGAGGGTGCTGGAGCTCCACACTTTCCATAGGCAGGGAGGGTGCTGGAGCTCCACACTTCCATAGGCAGGGAGGGTGCTGGAGCTCCACACTTCCATAGGCAGGGAGGGTGCTGGAGCTCCACACTTCCATAGGCAGGGAGGGTGCTGGAGCTCCACACTTCCATAGGCAGGGAGGGTGCTGGAGCTCCACACTTCCATAGGCAGGGAGGGTGCTGGAGCTCCCCACTTCCATAGGCAGGGAGGGTGCTGGAGCTCCACACTTCCATAGGCAGGGAGGGTGCTGGAGCTCCACACTTCCATAGGCAGGGAGGGTGCTGGAGCTCCACACTTCCATAGGCAGGGAGGGTGCTGGAGCTCCACACTTCCATAGGCAGGGGAGGGTGCTGGAGCTCCACACTTCCATAGGCAGGGAGGGTGCTGGAGCTCCACACTTCCATAGGCAGGGAGGGTGCTGGAGCTCCACACTTCCATAGGCAGGGAGGGTGCTGGAGCTCCACACTTCCATAGGCAGGGAGGGTGCTGGAGCTCCACACTTCCATAGGCAGGGAGGGTGCTGGAGCTCCACACTTCCATAGGCAGGGAGGGTGCTGGCACATCCACACTTCCAGCCACGGAGCATGCTGGCACTTCCACCTTGCTTGCTAAGTCGGCGTGATCTTGCCCAAAAAGTCCCTCCTCACCTCCAGCTGGAAGTGGAAAAAAATCCTCCACCTGCTTGGCCGAGGTTCTGGAAGCCAGCAGCTCGCAGAATGTTGCCAAAGTTTCACTGGAAGGAAAAGAAAAGAGAAGACCGAGTGCGCATTTCACCTACCGCCGAATGTCCACAAGAGGGAAGTGTCACTCCGTCGCAGAATCTGCGCCGACGCACTCGGCACCCTTCGAATTTATGGTGCCGGTGCGGGTGTTCTGGGTGCAAAAAGGCCGCCCAAGTGGTAGAAAAAAATCAGACTTCGTCTCTTAGGTCGAAATTAATGCCAAGTTTTGAAATGCACTGGCAGGGGTGGACCAGGGCCCGTTAGAAGTGCTTAGCCGAGGTCCTGGAAGCCTAACCCGGCGTGATCTTGTGCAAAAGCCGCTGCTGAGCTCCAGCTGGAAGTGTAAAAAGAACCGGGCTGGATCAAAAAAAGAACCGGGCGGCCCTTTAAAATTGCTTAGCCGAGGTCCTGGAACCCTAACCCGGCGTGATCTTGTGCAAAAAGCCGCTGCTGAGCTCCAGCTGGAAGTGTAAAAAGAACCGGGCTGGTTCAAAAAAAGAACCGGGCGACCCGTTAGAAGTGCTTAGCCGAGGTCCTGGAAGCCTAACCCGGCGTGATCTTGTGCAAAAGCCGCTGCTGAGCTCCAGCTGGAAGTGGAAAAAGAACCGGGCTGGATCAAAAAAGAACCGGGCGACCCGTTAAAATTGCTTAGCCGAGGTCCTGGAAGCCTAACACGGCGTGATCTTGTGCAAAAAGCCGCTCCCGAGCTCCAGCTGGAAGTGTAAAAAGAACCAGGCTGGATAAAAAAAAGAACCGGGCTGGATAAAAAAAAAGAACCGGGCGGCCCGTTAAAATTGCTTAGCCGAGGTCCTGGAAGCCTAACCCGGCGTGATCTTGTGCAAAAAGGCCGCTCCGAGCTCCAGCTGGAAGTGTAAAAAGAACCGGGCTGGATAAAAAAAGAACCGGGCTGGATCAAAAAAGAACCGGGCGACCCGTTAAAATTGCTTAGCCGAGGTCCTGGAAGCCTAACACGGCGTGTTCTTGTGCAAAAAGCCGCTCCCAAGCTCCAGCTGGAAGTGTAAAAAGAACCGGGCTGGATAAAAAAAGAACCGGGCTGGATCAAAAAGAACCGGGCGACCCGTTAAAAATTGCTTAGCCGAGGTCCTGGAAGCCTAACACGGCGTGATCTTGTGCAAAAAGCCGCTCCCGAGCTCCAGCTGGAAGTGTAAAAAGAACCGGGCTGGATAAAAAAAGAACCGGGCTGGATAAAAAAAAGAACCGGGCGACCCGTTAAAATTGCTTAGCCGAGGTCCTGGAAGCCTAACACGGCGTGTTCTTGTGCAAAAAGCCGCTCCCGAGCTCCAGCTGGAAGTGTAAAAAGAACCAGGCTGGATAAAAAAAGAACCGGGCTGGATCAAAAAAGAACCGGGGCGACCCGTTAAAATTGCTTAGCCGAGGTCCTGGAAGCCTAACACGGCGTGATCTTGTGCAAAAAGCCGCTCCCGAGCTCCAGCTGGAAGTGTAAAAAGAACCAGGCTGGATAAAAAAAAGAACCGGGCTGGATAAAAAAAAAGAACCGGGTGGCCCGTTAAAATTGCTTAGCCGAGGTCCTGGAAGCCTAACCCGGCGTGATCTTGTGCAAAAAGCCGCTCCCGAGCTCCAGCTGGAAGTGTAAAAAGAACCGGGCTGGATAAAAAAAGAACCGGGGCTGGATCAAAAAAGAACCGGGCGACCGTTAAAATTGCTTAGCCGGTCCTGGAAGCCTAACACGGCGTGTTCTTGTGCAAAAAGCCGCTCCCAAGCTCCAGCTGGAAGTGTAAAAAGAACCGGGCTGGATAAAAAAAAGAACCGGGCTGGATCAAAAAAGAACCGGGCGACCCGTTAAAATTGCTTAGCCGAGGGTCCTGGAAGGCCTAACACGGCGTGATCTTGTGCAAAAAGCCGCTCCCGAGCTCCAGCTGGAAGTGTAAAAAGAACCGGGCTGGATAAAAAAAGAACCGGGCTGGATAAAAAAAAGAACCGTGCGACCCGTTAAAATTGCTTAGCCGAGGTCCTGGGAAGCCTAACACGGCGTGTTCTTGTGCAAAAAGCCGCTCCCGAGCTCCAGCTGGAAGTGGTAAAAAGAACCAGGCTGGATAAAAAAAAAGAACCGGGCTGGATCAAAAAAGAACCGGGCGACCCGTTAAAAATTGCTTAGCCGAGGTCCTGGAAGCCTAACACGGCGTGATCTTGTGCAAAAAGCCGCTCCCGAGCTCCAGCTGGAAGTGTAAAAAGAACCGGGCCTGGATAAAAAAAGAACCGGGCTGGATAAAAAAAAGAACCGGGCGACCCCGTTAAAATTGCTTAGCCGAGGTCCCTGGAAGCCTAACACGGCGTGATCTTGTGCAAAAAGCCGCTCCCGAGCTCCAGCTGGAAGTGTAAAAAGAACCAGGGCTGGATAAAAAAAAAGAACCGGGCTGGATCAAAAAAGAACCGGGCGACCCGTTAAAATTGCTTAGCCGAGGTCCTGGAAGCCTAACACGGCGTGTTCTTGTGCAAAAAGCCGCTCCCGAGCTCCAGCTGGAAGTGTAAAAAGAACCAGGCTGGATAAAAAAAAGAACCGGGCTGGTTCAAAAAAGAACCGGGCAACCCGTTAAAATTGCTTAGCCGAGGTCCTGGAAGCCTAACACGGCGTGTTCTTGTGCAAAAAGCCGCTCCGAGCTCCAGCTGGAAGTGTAAAAAGAACCAGGCTGGATAAAAAAAAGAACCGGGCTGGATCAAAAAAGAACCGGGCGACCCGTTAAAATTGCTTAGCCGAGGTCCTGGAAGCCTAACACGGCGTGTTCTTGTGCAAAAAGCCGCTCCCGAGCTCCAGCTGGAAGTGTAAAAAGAACCAGGCTGGATAAAAAAAAGAACCGGGCTGGTTCAAAAAAGAACCGGGCAACCCGTTAAAATTGCTTAGCCCGAGGTCCTGAAGCCTAACACGGCGTGATCTTGTGCAAAAAAGCCGCTCCCGAGCTCCAGCTGGAAGTGTAAAAAGAACCGGGCTGGATAAAAAAAGAACCGGGCTGGATAAAAAAAAAGAACCGGGCGACCCGTTAAAATTGCTTAGCCGAGGTCCTGGAAGCCTAACCGGCGTGATCTTGTGCAAAAAGCCGCTCCCGAGCTCCAGCTGGAAGTGTAAAAAGAACCAGGCTGGATAAAAAAAAGAACCGGGCTGGATCAAAAAGAACCGGGCGGACCCGTTAAAATTGCTTAGCCGAGGTCCTGGAAGCCTAACACGGCGTGTTCTTGTGCAAAAAGCCGCTCCCGAGCTCCAGCTGGAAGTGTAAAAAGAACCAGGCTGGATAAAAAAAAGAACCGGGCTGGATCAAAAAAGAACCGGCGACCCGTTAAAATTGCTTAGCCGAGGTCCTGGAAGCCTAACACGGCGTGTTCTTGTGCAAAAAGCCGCTCCCGAGCTCCAGCTGGAAGTGTAAAAGAACCAGGCTGGATAAAAAAAAGAACCGGGCTGGATCAAAAAAGAACCGGGCGACCCGTTAAAATTGCTTAGCTGAGGTCCTGGAAGCCTAACACGGCGTGATCTTGTGCAAAAAGCCGCTCCCGAGCTCCAGCTGGAAGTGTAAAAAGAACCGGGCTGGATAAAAAAAAAGAACCGGCTGGTTCAAAAAAGAACCGGGCAACCCGTTAAAATTGCTTAGCCGAGGTCCTGGAAGCCTAACCCGGCGTGATCTTGCCCGAAAGTCGGCCTCTATACTTCCATTTTAGGTACCAGGGGCTATTAGTGTACTTGGTCCCACTAGTCAGTGTACTCATCCAGTTACCCCCCGTTTTCCAAAACACCATCGGCACGTATAAGGGGGGGACTCTTGAGAGAGATGAGGTATATGGCAGCGCAACACCAATCCGCTCCGCGCTGGTTCCCATGTCGGCTACGGATGAATAAAACCAGGCCTGTCCCCCCTGGAGCTCACGAGACACGGAATTTTTTCTAAGTGCCAACGGCTCTTCCGAGCAAACGTGTCCGCTCCGGCTGGTTCCCCCGTCGGCCTCGAATGACGAAAAATGCCGGTCTCCGCCCGGAGCTCATGACAAACGAAAAATTTTCTAAGTGCCAACGGCACTAGCGAGCGAATGTGTCCGCTCGGCGCTGGTTCCCGGGTCGAACCCGGAAGACGAAAAACGCCGCTCTCCGCCCGGAGCTCATGACAAACGAAAAATTTTCTAAGTGCCAACGGCACTAGCGAGCGAATGTGTCCGCTCGGCGCTGGTTCCCGGGTCGAACCCGGAAGACGAAAAACGCCGCTCTCCGCCCGGAGCTCATGACAAACGAAAAATTTTCTAAGTGCCAACGGCACTAGCGAGCGAATGTGTCCGCTCGGCGCTGGTTCCCGGGTCGAACCCGGAAGACGAAAAACGCCGCTCTCCGCCCGGAGCTCATGACAAACGAAAAATTTTCTAAGTGCCAACGGCACTAGCGAGCGAATGTGTCCGCTCGGCGCTGGTTCCCGGGTCGAACCCGGAAGACGAAAAACGCCGCTCTCCGCCCGGAGCTCATTACAAACGAAAAATTTTCTAAGTGCCAACGGCACTAGCGAGCGAATGTGTCCGCTCGGCGCTGGTTCCCGGGTCGAACCCGGAAGACGAAAAACGCCGCTCTCCGCCCGGAGCTCATGACAAACGAAAATTTTCTAAGTGCCAACGGCACTAGCGAGCGATGTGTCCGCTCGGCGCTGGTTCCCGGGTCGAACCCGGAAGACGAAAAACGCCGCTCTCCGCCCGGAGCTCATGACAAACGAAAAATTTTCTAAGTGCCAACGGCACTAGCGAGCGAATGTGTCCGCTCGGCGCTGGTTCCCGGGTCGAACCCGGAAGACAAAAAACGCCGGTCTCCGCCCGGAGCTCATGACAAACGAAAAATTTTCTAAGTGCCAACGGCACTAGCGAGCGAATGTGTCCGCTCGGCGCTGGTTCCCGGGTCGAACCGGAAGACGAAAAACGCCGCTCTCCGCCCGGAGCTCATGACAAACGAAAATTTTCTAAGTGCCAACGGCACTTGCGAGCGAATGTGTCCGCTCGGCGCTGGTTCCCGGGTCGGACCCGGAAGACGAAAAACGCCGGTCTCCGCCCGGAGCTCATGACAAACGAAAAATTTTCTAAGTGCCAACGGCACTAGCGAGCGAATGTGTCCGCTCGGCGCTGGTTCCCGGGGTCGGACCCGGAAGACGAAAAACGCCGGTCCTCGCCTGGAGGTCCCAGCAAAATCGGCGAAAAAACGACTAAGTGTCAACTTTCGAAAAAAACGACTAAGTGCCCACGGCTCTGCGGGGCTTGTGAGTCCGCCCCGCGCCGGTTCGGTGGTCGGCCTCAAAAAGCAAAAAAATCAGCCTCTCTCCCTGGAGCTCACCTCGAGGTACCAGGGGGTGAGGTACCCGGGCTAAGGTGCAGTACCTTTTTTGGTCTTCAGGTGCGCCAGAGTACAATGAAATGGTCCCAGTAGTCAGTGTACTCATCGACTTTCCCCCCGTTTTCCAAAGCACCTCGTTTACGAGTATGGAGGAGATGGTGCTGGTCTCCCCACGGCGTCGGACACGCCGTCCTCGACAGCACAAGGTCGGATAGAAGACCTGGAAAGCGCCGTGGCACGCGCTGGAGGTGGGCACTTTGGCGAAAAAACGACTAAGTGTCAACTTTCGAAAAACGACTAAGTGTCAACTTTCGAAAAAACGGCTAAGTGTCAACTTTCGAAAAAACGACTAAGTGTCACCTCTCTGAAAAAATGGCAAAGTGTCGCCTCTCTGAAATTTTTCTAAGTGCCCACGGCTCTGCGGGCTCGTGCATCCGAGCCGCGCCGGTTCTGCAACCGGCCTAGAATGACGAAAAATAACGGTCTCCTCCTGGAGCTCACAGCCAATTGTGGCGAAAAGTGGCAAAGTGCCCACGGCCCTGCCGAGCTTTGGCGTCCGCTCAGCGCCGGTGCCGCAGTCGCCTCGAATGACGAAAAATGACGGTCTCCTCCTGGAGCTCACAGCCAACTTGGCAAAAAGTTTCTAAGTGCCCACGGCCCTGCCGAGCTTTGGCGTCCGCCAGCGCCGGTTCCGCAGTCGGCCTCGAATGACGAAAAATAACGGTCTCCTCCTGGAGCTCACAGCCAACTTGGCAAAAAGTTTCTAAGTGCCCACGGCCCTGCCGAGCTTTGGCGTCCGCTCAGCGCCGGTGCCGCAGTCGGCCTCGAATGACGAAAAATGACGGTCTCCTCCTGGAGCTCACAGCCAACTTGGCAAAAAGTTTCTAAGTGCCCACGGCCCTGCCGAGCTTTGGCGTCCGCCCAGCGCCGGTTCCGCAGTCGGCCTCGAATGACGAAAAATAACGGTCTCCTCCTGGAGCTCACAGCCAACTTGGCAAAAAGTTTCTAAGTGCCCACGGCCCTGCCGAACTTTGGCGTCCGCTCAGCGCCGGTTCCGCAGTCGGCCTCGAATGACGAAAAATAACGGTCTCCTCCTGGAGCTCACAGCCAACTTGCAAAAAGTTTCTAAGTGCCCACGGCCCTGCCGAACTTTGGCGTCCGCTCAGCGCCGGTTCCGCAGTCGGCCTCGAATGACGAAAAATAACGGTCTCCTCCTGGAGCTCACAGCCAACTTGGCAAAAAAGTTTCTAAGTGCCCACGGCCCTGCCGAGCTTTGGCGTCCGCCCAGCGCCGGTTCCGCAGTCGGCCTCGAATGACGAAAAATAACGGTCTCCTCCTGGAGCTCACAGCCAACTTGGCAAAAAGTTTCTAAGTGCCCACGGGCCCTGCCGAGCTTTGGCGTCCGCCCAGCGCCGTTCCGCAGTCGGCCTCGAATGACGAAAAATAACGGTCTCCTCCTGGAGCTCACAGCCAACTTGGCAAAAAGTTTCTAAGTGCCCACGGCCCTGCCGAGCTTTGGCGTCCGCCCAGCGCCGGTTCCGCAGTCGGCCTCGAATGACGAAAAATAACGGTCTCCTCCTGGAGCTCACAGCCAACTTGGCAAAAAGTTTCTAAGTGTCACATCTCTGAAAAAACGACTAAGTGTCAACTTTCGAAAAAAACGGCTAAGTGTCAACTTTCGAAAAAACGGCAAAGTGTCACATCTCTGAAAAAACGGCTAAGTGTCGACTTTCGAAAAAACGGCTAAGTGTCAACTTTCGAAAAAACGGCAAAGTGTCACATCTCTGAAAAAACGGCTAAGTGTCACATCTCTGAAAAACGGCTAAGTGTCACATCTCTGAAAAAACGGCTAAGTGTCGCCTCTCTGAAAAAACGGCAAAGTGTCAACTTTCGAAAAAACGACAGAGTGTCGCCTCTCTGAAAAAACGACTAAGTGTCGACTCTGAGAAAATGGCAAAGTGCCCACGGCTCTGCGGGCTCGTGCATCCGACCGCGCCGGTTCCCCCAGCCGGCCTGAAATAAGGCAAAACCAGCCTCTCCGCCTGGAGCTCAGAGCCAACTTGGCGAATATTTTCTAAGTGCCCACGGCTCTGCGTGGCTACGGCGTCTGCCCAGCGCCGGTTCCTGGGTCGAACCCCGAGGACGAGGAATGCCGGTCTCCGCCTGGAGGTCCCAGCTTAATCGGCGAAAATTTTCTAAGTGCCCACGGCTCTGCCGGGCTCGTGCATCCGACCCGCGCCGGTTCCCCAGCCGGCCTGAAATAAGGCAAAACCAGGC
>NW_028232413.1:0-27500 GCF_054491065.1 Syngnathus leptorhynchus | reverse complement strand
TATCCCTCCGCACGTTTGGGGCCGGTGGCGACCCGCAGGACGGCCGACAACTCGCTCGTTTGGCGGGGCGATGCAAGGTTAGGCGAACTGGGCGGTAACTCGGGTTAGTCGAGGGGACTTCGCGGTGGACAGGGGGGTGCGAATCCGGCCGGGCGGCCCTTCGATGGAGCCTGGTGCAGGGACATTCAATGGGATGAGCCGCGCTCGCCGCGGAACCTTCGAGCGCCGCTACTCAGCAAGTAAACGAGAGGGAGCTGCGCCCGGCCTCGTAAGACGCCTCTTCTCCGGTGCGAGCGCCCCGACGCCGCTGGCCGCCGCCGCCGCCTTGCCGCTATCCCGCCGCGCGTTTGGGGAGGGAGGGCGACCCGTAGGACGGCCCGCCGACTACACGACCGTTTGGCAGAGCGAGTGCAAGGTTAGGCGAGCTGGGCGGTAACTCGGGTTAGTCTGGGGAGACTCGCGGTGGACAGGGTGGCGCGAATCCGGCCGGGCGGCCCCATCGATTAAGCATTGGTAGGGAGCCGAGGATGAGCCGTGCGAAGTGGCCTCGGAGGCGGTCCGTGGGGGACGACGGGGGGGGACGGGCGTCGGCCCTCCGGCCCGAGCAGAGAACGTTCGGTCACCCAAGCGGGAATCTGCGCCCCGGCCCGAGTCGGACTCGGTCGGTGCGGCCCGCTGAGGCCCTCAACTATTCCCGTACGCGGGGGTCGGGAGCTGCGGCGCTGCGCCGGCGACTTACCCGCGCGAGGCACGCACTGCGTGCGGCCAGGATGCGGAGTTGGATCGGCGCTGGTTGGGAACCCTCGGGGAACGAAGGCGGACGGCGGCCAGCCGGCGCCGACGAACCCGTCGGGGAGGGGGCTGGTGGCAGGCGCGATCGGCACTATTGCTGACTGCCGGGAGGGAAGCTGCGCCCCGGCCGAGTCAGACTCAGCCGTTGCGGCCCCCCCGAGCCCGCAGCGCGTAGCGCGGAAGCCATACGCCCCCCCGATGCGGAGCGACAGACGCCCCCGCGACCGCGGTTGGTCGGGAAGGCTTTTCGGATAGAGGTCGGACGGTGTGTGTGGACGGCTTCCCGTGGTGCCGCCGCTATCAAGCCGGAGGGTTTGAGAAACGACATTCGCGGAAGGACCGGCGCGGCCGGCGGACGCTCGCACGCGCGGCGCCCGACACTCAGCCGCTCGCTCGGCCTCCGTGGATCGTGGCTAGGTGGGATGGATGCCAAACCGGGTCGTCTCGGTCTCGCCGCAGTACGGTCGCGCCGGGGCCTGCGGGGCGGCGCGGGGAGCGCACGCTCACGCAGCGGCCGGGGCGCTAGAGTGCGACCCGCAGTGGGTAGGAACCGTCCACCCGACGTCGGACGAGCCGAGGCCGATGGAGGCCCTACCAAGGCGGGTCATGAGTGCCAGTCGGTCAGTTGGGTGAGGGGGTACTCGGAGGCCCGCCGGGAGCAGACGGGCGACCGGGGATGGGGGGCGTACGCGGGCGGGCGCCGGGAGAAGACGGCCCGTCCGGGGTCGAATCTCGGCCTGTGTTTTCGGAGCCGGCCGGGCATCACGCTCCCTCCTTGGATGGACAACATTCGTAGTTGACACTTTGTGTCATTTTATCCGAGCGGGCGGGCGCCTCGAGAGGCGGACCGTCCGGGGCGACTCTCGGCCTGTGTTTTCGGAGCCGGCCGGGCCTCACGCTCCCTCCTTGGATGGACAACATTCGTAGTTGACACTTTGTGTCATTTTATCCGAGCGGGCGGGCGCCTCGAGAGGCGGACCGTCCGGGGCGACTCTCGGCCTGTGTTTTCGGAGCCGGCCGGGCCTCACGCTCCCTCCTTGGATGGACAACATTCGTAGTTGACACTTTGTGTCATTTTATCCGAGCGGGCGGGCGCCGCGAGGCGGACCGTCCGGGGCGACTCTCGGCCTGTGTTTAAGGAGCCGGCCGGGCATCACGCTCCTTCCTTGGATGGACAACATTCGCAGTTGACACTTTGTGTCATTTTATCCGAGCAGACGGGCGCCGCGAGGCGGACCGTCCGGGGCGACTCTCGGCCTGTGTTTTCGGAGCCGGCCGGGCATCACGCTCCCTCCTTGGATGGACAACATTCGTAGTTGACACTTTGTGTCATTTTATCCGAGCAGACGGGCGCCGCGAGGCGACCGTCCGGGGCGACTCTCGGCCTGTGTTTAAGGAGCCGGCCGGGCATCACGCTCCTTCCTTGGATGGACAACATTCGTAGTTGACACTTTGTGTCATTTTATCCGAGCGGGCGGGCGCCGCGAGGCGGACCGTCCGGGGCGACTCTCGGCCTGTGTTTAAGGAGCCGGCCGGGCATCACGCTCCTTCCTTGGATGGACAACATTCGCAGTTGACACTTTGTGTCATTTTATCCGAGCAGACGGGCGCCGCGAGGCGGACCGTCCGGGGCGACTCTCGGCCTGTGTTTTCGGAGCCGGCCGGGCATCACGCTCCCTCCTTGGATGGACAACATTCGTAGTTGACACTTTGTGTCATTTTATCCGAGCAGACGGGCGCCGCGAGGCGACCGTCCGGGGCGACTCTCGGCCTGTGTTTAAGGAGCCGGCCGGGCATCACGCTCCTTCCTTGGATGGACAACATTCGTAGTTGACACTTTGTGTCATTTTATCCGAGCGGGCGGGCGCCGCGAGGCGGACCGTCCGGGGCGACTCTCGGCCTGTGTTTAAGGAGCCGGCCGGGCATCACGCTCCTTCCTTGGATGGACAACATTCGCAGTTGACACTTTGTGTCATTTTATCCGAGCAGACGGGCGCCGCGAGGCGGACCGTCCGGGGCGACTCTCGGCCTGTGTTTAAGGAGCCGGCCGGGCATCACGCTCCTTCCTTGGATGGACAACATTCGTAGTTGACACTTTGTGTCATTTTATCCGAGCAGACGGGCGCCGCGAGGCGGACCGTCCGGGGCGACTCTCGGCCTGTGTTTAAGGAGCCGGCCGGGCATCACGCTCCTTCCTTGGATGGACAACATTCGTAGTTGACACTTTGTGTCATTTTATCCGAGCGGGCGGGCGCCGCGAGGCGGACCGTCCGGGGCGACTCTCGGCCTGTGTTTAAGGAGCCGGCCGGGCATCACGCTCCTTCCTTGGATGGACAACATTCGCAGTTGACACTTTGTGTCATTTTATCCGAGCAGACGGGCGCCGCGAGGCGGACCGTCCGGGGCGACTCTCGGCCTGTGTTTAAGGAGCCGGCCGGGCATCACGCTCCTTCCTTGGATGGACAACATTCGTAGTTGACACTTTGTGTCATTTTATCCGAGCAGACGGGCGCCGCGAGGCGGACCGTCCGGGGCGACTCTCGGCCTGTGTTTAAGGAGCCGGCCGGGCATCACGCTCCTTCCTTGGATGGACAACATTCGCAGTTGACACTTTGTGTCATTTTGTTCGGCCTGTGTTTAAGGAGGCGGCCGTCCTCCACTCGGTCCGTGTTTAAGGAGCGACACTCGCGCTCCGGTTCGGCCTGTATTTAGGGAGGCGGCCGTCCTCCGCTTGGTCTGTGTTAAGGGCGACACTCGGTCCATGTTTGAGGAGCCTGGCCCTGACGCTCCTCTCCGGCCTGTGTTTAAGGAGGCGGCCGTCCTCCCCTTGGTCTGTGTTAAGGGCGACACTCGGTCCATGTTTGAGGAGCCTGGCCCTGACGCTCCTCTCCGGCCTGTGTTTAAGGAGGCGGCCGTCCTCCCCTTGGTCCGTGTTAAGGGCGACACTCGGTCCATGTTTGAGGAGCCTGGCCCTGACGCTCCTCTCCGGCCTGTGTTTAAGGAGGCGGCCGTCCTCCCCTTGGTCCGTGTTAAGGGCGACACTCGGTCCATGTTTGAGGAGCCTGGCCCTGACGCTCCTCTCCGGCCTGTGTTTAAGGAGGCGGCCGTCCTCCCCTTGGTCTGTGTTAAGGGCGACACTCGGTCCATGTTTGAGGAGCCTGGCCCTGACGCTCCTCTCCGGCCTGTGTTTAAGGAGGCGGCCGTCCTCCCCTTGGTCTGTGTTAAGGGCGACACTCTGTCCATGTTTGAGGAGCCTGGCCCTGACGCTCCTCTCCGGCCTGTGTTTAAGGAGGCGGCCGTCCTCCCCTTGGTCTGTGTTAAGGGCGACACTCGGTCCATGTTTGAGGAGCCTGGCCCTGACGCTCCTCTCCGGCCTGTGTTTAAGGAGGCGGCCGTCCTCCCCTTGGTCTGTGTTAAGGGCGAAACTCTGTCCATGTTTGAGGAGCCTGGCCCTGACGCTCCTCTCCGGCCTGTGTTTAAGGAGGCGGCCGTCCTCCCCTTGGTCTGTGTTAAGGGCGACACTCGGTCCGTGTTTAAGGAGCGGCCCTCGCGCTCCGGTTCGGCCTGTATTTAGGGAGGCGGCCGTCCTCCGCTTGGTCTGTGTTAAGGGCGACACTCGGTCCGTGTTTAAGGAGCCGGCCCTGACGCTCCTCTTCGGCCTGTGTTTAAGGAGCCGGCCGTCCTCCACTTCCTTCCATGCACCACCACATTCGCAGTTGACACTTTGCCATTTTTTCAGAGAGGTGACACTTAGTCGTTTTTTCGAAAGTTGACACTTAGTCGTTTTTTCGAAAGTTGACACTTTGCCGTTTTTTCAGAGAGGCGACACTTAGTCGTTTTTTCGAAAGTTGACACTTAGCCGTTTTTTCGAAAGTTGACACTTAGCCGTTTTTTCGAAAGTTGACACTTAGCCGTTTTTTCGAAAGTTGACACTTAGTCACTTTTTCGCCACAGTGACACCTCCAGCGCGTGCCACGGCGCTTTTCAGGTCTTCTATCCGACCTTGTGCTGTCGAGGACGGCGTGTCCGACGCCGTGGGGAGACCAGCACCATCTCCTCCATACTCGTAAACGGGGTGCTTTGGAAAACGGGGGGAAAGTCGATGAGTACACTGACTACTGGGACCATTTCATTGTACTCTGGCGCACCTGAAGACCAAAAAAGGTACTGCACCTTAGCCCGGGTACCTCACCCCCTGGTACCTCGAGGAGAACTTAGAAAAATTTCGACAAATTTTTGGTGAGCTCCAGGGAGAGAGGCTGATTTTTCGCTTTTTGAGGCCGACCGCCGAACCGGCGCGGGGCGGACTCACAAGCCCCCCAGAGCCGTGGGCACTTAGTCGTTTTTTCAGAGAGGCGACACTTAGTCGTTTTTTCAGAGGCGACACTTAGTCGTTTTTTCGAAAGTTGACACTTAGCCGTTTTTTCGAAAGTCGACACTTAGCCGTTTTTTTGGAAAGTTGACACTTAGTCGTTTTTTCGAAAGTTGACACTTAGTCGTTTTTTCGCCACAATTGGCTCTGAGCTCCAGGGGGAGAGCCTGGTTTTGCCTTATTTCAGGCCGGCTGGGGAACCGGCGCGGGTCGGATGCACGAGCCCGGCAGAGCCGTGGGCACTTAGAAAATTTTCGCCGATTAAGCTGGGACCTCCAGGCGGAGACCGGCATTCCTCGTCCTCGGGGTTCGACCCAGGAACCGGCGCTGGGCAGACGCCGTAGCCACGCAGAGCCGTGGGCACTTAGAAAATATTCGCCAAGTTGGCTCTGAGCTCCAGGCGGAGAGGCTGGTTTTGCCTTATTTCAGGCCGGCTGGGGAACCGGCGCGGGTCGGATGCACGAGCCCGCAGAGCCGTGGGCACTTTGCCATTTTCTCAGAGTCGACACTTAGTCGTTTTTTCAGAGAGGCGACACTCTGTCGTTTTTTCGAAAGTTGACACTTTGCCGTTTTTTCAGAGAGGCGACACTTAGCCGTTTTTTCGAAAGTTGACACTTAGCCGTTTTTTCGAAAGTCGACACTTAGCCGTTTTTTCAGAGATGTGACACTTTGCCGTTTTTTCGAAAGTCGACACTTAGCCGTTTTTTCAGAGATGTGACACTTAGAAACTTTTTGCCAAGTTGGCTGTGAGCTCCAGGAGGAGACCGTTATTTTTCGTCATTCGAGGCCGACTGCGGAACCGGCGCTGGGCGGACGCCAAAGCTCGGCAGGGCCGTGGGCACTTAGAAACTTTTTGCCAAGTTGGCTGTGAGCTCCAGGAGGAGACCGTTATTTTTCGTCATTCGAGGCCGACTGCGGAACCGGCGCTGAGCGGACGCCAAAGCTCGGCAGGGCCGTGGGCACTTAGAAACTTTTTGCCAAGTTGGCTGTGAGCTCCAGGAGGAGACCGTTATTTTTCGTCATTCGAGGCCGACTGCGGAACCGGCGCTGGGCGGACGCCAAAGCTCGGCAGGGCCGTGGGCACTTAGAAACTTTTTGCCAAGTTGGCTGTGAGCTCCAGGAGGAGACCGTTATTTTTCGTCATTCGAGGCCGACTGCGGAACCGGCGCTGAGCGGACGCCAAAGCTCGGCAGGGCCGTGGGCACTTAGAAACTTTTTGCCAAGTTGGCTGTGAGCTCCAGGAGGAGACCGTTATTTTTCGTCATTCGAGGCCGACTGCGGAACCGGCGCTGGGCGGACGCCAAAGCTCGGCAGGGCCGTGGGCACTTAGAAACTTTTTGCCAAGTTGGCTGTGAGCTCCAGGAGGAGACCGTTATTTTTCGTCATTCGAGGCCGACTGCGGAACCGGCGCTGAGCGGACGCCAAAGCTCGGCAGGGCCGTGGGCACTTAGAAACTTTTTGCCAAGTTGGCTGTGAGCTCCAGGAGGAGACCGTTATTTTTCGTCATTCGAGGCCGACTGCGGAACCGGCGCTGGGCGGACGCCAAAGCTCGGCAGGGCCGTGGGCACTTAGAAACTTTTTGCCAAGTTGGCTGTGAGCTCCAGGAGGAGACCGTTATTTTTCGTCATTCGAGGCCGACTGCGGAACCGGCGCTGGGCGGACGCCAAAGCTCGGCAGGGCCGTGGGCACTTAGAAACTTTTTGCCAAGTTGGCTGTGAGCTCCAGGAGGAGACCGTTATTTTTCGTCATTCGAGGCCGACTGCGGAACCGGCGCTGAGCGGACGCCAAAGCTCGGCAGGGCCGTGGGCACTTAGAAACTTTTTGCCAAGTTGGCTGTGAGCTCCAGGAGGAGACCGTTATTTTTCGTCATTCGAGGCCGACTGCGGAACCGGCGCTGGGCGGACGCCAAAGCTCGGCAGGGCCGTGGGCACTTAGAAACTTTTTGCCAAGTTGGCTGTGAGCTCCAGGAGGAGACCGTTATTTTTCGTCATTCGAGGCCGACTGCGGAACCGGCGCTGAGCGGACGCCAAAGCTCGGCAGGGCCGTGGGCACTTAGAAACTTTTTGCCAAGTTGGCTGTGAGCTCCAGGAGGAGACCGTTATTTTTCGTCATTCGAGGCCGACTGCGGAACCGGCGCTGGGCGGACGCCAAAGCTCGGCAGGGCCGTGGGCACTTAGAAACTTTTTGCCAAGTTGGCTGTGAGCTCCAGGAGGAGACCGTTATTTTTCGTCATTCTAGGCCGGCTGCAGAACCGGCGCGGGTCGGATGCACGAGCCCGCAGAGCCGTGGGCACTTTGCCACTTTTTCGCCACAATTGGCTCTGAGCTCCAGGAGGAGACCGTTATTTTTCGTCATTCTAGGCCGGTTGCAGAACCGGCGCGGCTCGGATGCACGAGCCCGCAGAGCCGTGGGCACTTAGAAAATTTTCAGAGAGGCGACACTTTGCCATTTTTTCAGAGAGGTGACACTTAGTCGTTTTTTCGAAAGTTGACACTTAGCCGTTTTTTCGAAAGTTGACACTTAGTCGTTTTTTCGAAAGTTGACACTTAGTCGTTTTTTCGCCAAAGTGCCCACCTCCAGCGCGTGCCACGGCGCTTTCCAGGTCTTCTATCCGACCTTGTGCTGTCGAGGACGGCGTGTCCGACGCCGTGGGGAGACCAGCACCATCTCCTCCATACTCGTAAACGAGGTGCTTTGGAAAACGGGGGGAAAGTCGATGAGTACACTGACTACTGGGACCATTTCATTGTACTCTGGCGCACCTGAAGACCAAAAAAGGTACTGCACCTTAGCCCGGGTACCTCACCCCCTGGTACCTCGAGGAGAACTTAGAAAAATTTCGACAAATTTTTGGTGAGCTCCAGGGAGAGAGGCTGATTTTTTGCTTTTTGAGGCCGACCGCCGAACCGGCGCGGGGCGGACTCACAAGCCCCGCAGAGCCGTGGGCACTTAGTCGTTTTTTCGAAAGTTGACACTTAGCCGTTTTTTCGAAAGTTGACACTTAGCCGTTTTTTCGAAAGTCGACACTTAGCCGTTTTTTCGAAAGTTGACACTTAGTCGTTTTTTCGCCGATTTTGCTGGGACCTCCAGGCGAGGACCGGCGTTTTTCGTCTTCCGGGTCCGACCCGGGAACCAGCGCCGAGCGGACACATTCGCTCGCAAGTGCCGTTGGCACTTAGAAAATTTTTCGTTTGTCATGAGCTCCGGGCGGAGACCGGCGTTTTTCGTCTTCCGGGTTCGACCCGGGAACCAGCGCCGAGCGGACACATTCGCTCGCTAGTGCCGTTGGCACTTAGAAAATATTTCGTTTGTCATGAGCTCCGGGCGGAGACCGGCGTTTTTCGTCTTCCGGGTCCGACCCGGGAACCAGCGCCGAGCGGACACATTCGCTCGCTAGTGCCGTTGGCACTTAGAAAATTTTTCGTTTGTCATGAGCTCCGGGCGGAGACCGGCGTTTTTCGTCTTCCGGGTTCGACCCGGGAACCAGCGCCGAGCGGACACATTCGCTCGCTAGTGCCGTTGGCACTTAGAAAATTTTTCGTTTGTCATGAGCTCCGGGCGGAGACCGGCGTTTTTTGTCTTCCGGGTTCGACCCGGGAACCAGCGCCGAGCGGACACATTCGCTCGCTAGTGCCGTTGGCACTTAGAAAATTTTTCGTTTGTCATGAGCTCCGGGCGGAGAGCGGCGTTTTTCGTCTTCCGGGTTCGACCCGGGAACCAGCGCCGAGCGGACACATTCGCTCGCTAGTGCCGTTGGCACTTAGAAAATTTTTCGTTTGTCATGAGCTCCGGGCGGAGAGCGGCGTTTTTCGTCTTCCGGGTTCGACCCGGGAACCAGCGCCGAGCGGACACATTCGCTCGCTAGTGCCGTTGGCACTTAGAAAATTTTTCGTTTGTAATGAGCTCCGGGCGGAGAGCGGCGTTTTTCGTCTTCCGGGTTCGACCCGGGAACCAGCGCCGAGCGGACACATTCGCTCGCTAGTGCCGTTGGCACTTAGAAAATTTTTCGTTTGTCATGAGCTCCGGGCGGAGAGCGGCGTTTTTCGTCTTCCGGGTTCGACCCGGGAACCAGCGCCGAGCGGACACATTCGCTCGCTAGTGCCGTTGGCACTTAGAAAATTTTTCGTTTGTCATGAGCTCCGGGCGGAGAGCGGCGTTTTTCGTCTTCCGGGTTCGACCCGGGAACCAGCGCCGAGCGGACACATTCGCTCGCTAGTGCCGTTGGCACTTAGAAAATTTTTCGTTTGTCATGAGCTCCGGGCGGAGAGCGGCGTTTTTCGTCTTCCGGGTTCGACCCGGGAACCAGCGCCGAGCGGACACATTCGCTCGCTAGTGCCGTTGGCACTTAGAAAATTTTTCGTTTGTCATGAGCTCCGGGCGGAGACCGGCATTTTTCGTCATTCGAGGCCGACGGGGGAACCAGCCGGAGCGGACACGTTTGCTCGGAAGAGCCGTTGGCACTTAGAAAAAATTCCGTGTCTCGTGAGCTCCAGGGGGGACAGGCTGGTTTTATTCATCCGTAGCCGACATGGGAACCAGCGCGGAGCGGATTGGTGTTGCGCTGCCATATACCTCATCTCTCTCAGGAGTCCCCCCCTTATACGTGCCGATGGTGTTTTGGAAAACGGGGGGTAACTGGATGAGTACACTGACTAGTGGGACCAAGTACACTAATAGCCCCTGGTACCTAAAATGGAAGTATAGAGGCCGACTTTCGGGCAAGATCACGCCGGGTTAGGCTTCCAGGACCTCGGCTAAGCAATTTTAACGGGTTGCCCGGTTCTTTTTTGAACCAGCCCGGTTCTTTTTTTTTATCCAGCCCGGTTCTTTTTACACTTCCAGCTGGAGCTCGGGAGCGGCTTTTTGCACAAGATCACGCCGTGTTAGGCTTCCAGGACCTCAGCTAAGCAATTTTAACGGGTCGCCCGGTTCTTTTTTGATCCAGCCCGGTTCTTTTTTTTATCCAGCCTGGTTCTTTTTACACTTCCAGCTGGAGCTCGGGAGCGGCTTTTTGCACAAGAACACGCCGTGTTAGGCTTCCAGGACCTCGGCTAAGCAATTTTAACGGGTTGCCCGGTTCTTTTTTGAACCAGCCCGGTTCTTTTTTTTATCCAGCCCGGTTCTTTTTACACTTCCAGCTGGAGCTCGGGAGCGGCTTTTTGCACAAGAACACGCCGTGTTAGGCTTCCAGGACCTCGGCTAAGCAATTTTAACGGGTCGCCCGGTTCTTTTTTGATCCAGCCCGGTTCTTTTTTTTATCCAGCCTGGTTCTTTTTACACTTCCAGCTGGAGCTCGGGAGCGGCTTTTTGCACAAGATCACGCCGTGTTAGGCTTCCAGGACCTCGGCTAAGCAATTTTAACGGGTCGCCCGGTTCTTTTTTTTATCCAGCCCGGTTCTTTTTTTATCCAGCCCGGTTCTTTTTACACTTCCAGCTGGAGCTCGGGAGCGGCTTTTTGCACAAGATCACGCCGTGTTAGGCTTCCAGGACCTCGGCTAAGCAATTTTAACGGGTCGCCCGGTTCTTTTTTGATCCAGCCCGGTTCTTTTTTTTATCCAGCCTGGTTCTTTTTACACTTCCAGCTGGAGCTCGGGAGCGGCTTTTTGCACAAGAACACGCCGTGTTAGGCTTCCAGGACCTCGGCTAAGCAATTTTAACGGGTCGCCCGGTTCTTTTTTTTATCCAGCCCGGTTCTTTTTTTATCCAGCCCGGTTCTTTTTACACTTCCAGCTGGAGCTCGGGAGCGGCTTTTTGCACAAGATCACGCCGTGTTAGGCTTCCAGGACCTCGGCTAAGCAATTTTAACGGGTCGCCCGGTTCTTTTTTGATCCAGCCCGGTTCTTTTTTTTATCCAGCCCGGTTCTTTTTACACTTCCAGCTGGAGCTTGGGAGCGGCTTTTTGCACAAGAACACGCCGTGTTAGGCTTCCAGGACCTCGGCTAAGCAATTTTAACGGGTCGCCCGGTTCTTTTTTTTATCCAGCCCGGTTCTTTTTTTATCCAGCCCGGTTCTTTTTACACTTCCAGCTGGAGCTCGGGAGCGGCTTTTTGCACAAGATCACGCCGTGTTAGGCTTCCAGGACCTCGGCTAAGCAATTTTAACGGGTCGCCCGGTTCTTTTTTGATCCAGCCCGGTTCTTTTTTTTATCCAGCCTGGTTCTTTTTACACTTCCAGCTGGAGCTCGGGAGCGGCTTTTTGCACAAGAACACGCCGTGTTAGGCTTCCAGGACCTCGGCTAAGCAATTTTAACGGGTCGCCCGGTTCTTTTTTTTATCCAGCCCGGTTCTTTTTTTATCCAGCCCGGTTCTTTTTACACTTCCAGCTGGAGCTCGGGAGCGGCTTTTTGCACAAGATCACGCCGTGTTAGGCTTCCAGGACCTCGGCTAAGCAATTTTAACGGGTCGCCCGGTTCTTTTTTGATCCAGCCCGGTTCTTTTTTTTATCCAGCCCGGTTCTTTTTACACTTCCAGCTGGAGCTTGGGAGCGGCTTTTTGCACAAGAACACGCCGTGTTAGGCTTCCAGGACCTCGGCTAAGCAATTTTAACGGGTCGCCCGGTTCTTTTTTGATCCAGCCCGGTTCTTTTTTTATCCAGCCCGGTTCTTTTCACACTTCCAGCTGGAGCTCGGCAGCGGCTATTTGCACAAGATCACGCCGGGTTAGGCTTCCAGGACCTCGGCTAAGCAATTTTAACGGGTCGCCCGGTTCTTTTTTGATCCAGCCCGGTTCTTTTTTTATCCAGCCCGGTTCTTTTTACACTTCCAGCTGGAGCTCGGGAGCGGCTTTTTGCACAAGATCACGCCGTGTTAGGCTTCCAGGACCTCGGCTAAGCAATTTTAACGGGTCGCCCGGTTCTTTTTTGATCCAGCCCGGTTCTTTTTTTATCCAGCCCGGTTCTTTTTACACTTCCAGCTGGAGCTCGGGAGCGGTTTTTTGCACAAGATCACGCCGTGTTAGGCTTCCAGGACCTCGGCTAAGCAATTTTAACGGGCCGCCCGGTTCTTTTTTGATCCAGCCCGGTTCTTTTTTGATCCAGCCCGGTTCTTTTTCCACTTCCAGCTGGAGCTCAGCAGCGGCTTTTTGCACAAGATCACGCCGGGTTAGGCTTCCAGGACCTCGGCTAAGCACTTCTAACGGGTCGCCCGGTTCTTTTTTTGAACCAGCCCGGTTCTTTTTACACTTCCAGCTGGAGCTCAGCAGCGGCTTTTTGCACAAGATCACGCCGGGTTAGGGTTCCAGGACCTCGGCTAAGCAATTTTAACGGGCCGCCCGGTTCTTTTTTTGATCCAGCCCGGTTCTTTTTACACTTCCAGCTGGAGCTCAGCAGCGGCTTTTTGCACAAGATCACGCCGGGTTAGGCTTCCAGGACCTCGGCTAAGCACTTCTAACGGGCCCTGGTCCACCCCTGCCAGCGCATTTCAAAACTTGGCATTAATTTCGACCTAAGAGACGAAGTCTGATTTTTTTCTACCACTTGGGCGGCCTTTTTGCACCCAGAACACCCGCACCGGCACCATAAATTCGAAGGGTGCCGAGTGCGTCGGCGCAGATTCTGCGACGGAGTGACACTTCCCTCTTGTGGACATTCGGCGGTAGGTGAAATGCGCACTCGGTCTTCTCTTTTCTTTTCCTTCCAGTGAAACTTTGGCAACATTCTGCGAGCTGCTGGCTTCCAGAACCTCGGCCAAGCAGGTGGAGGATTTTTTTCCACTTCCAGCTGGAGGTGAGGAGGGACTTTTTGGGCAAGATCACGCCGACTTAGCAAGCAAGGTGGAAGTGCCAGCATGCAGTGGCTGGAAGTGTGGATGTGGAGCTCCAGCCCCTCCTGCCTATGGAAGTGTGGAGCTCCAGCACCCTCCCTGCCTATGGAAGTGTGGAGCTCCAGCACCCTCCCTGCCTATGGAAGTGTGGAGCTCCAGCACCCTCCCTGCCTATGGAAGTGTGGAGCTCCAGCACCCTCCCTGCCTATGGAAGTGTGGAGCTCCAGCACCCTCCCTGCCTATGGAAGTGTGGAGCTCCAGCACCCTCCCTGCCTATGGAAGTGTGGAGCTCCAGCACCCTCCCTGCCTATGGAAGTGTGGAGCTCCAGCACCCTCCCTGCCTATGGAAGTGTGGAGCTCCAGCACCCTCCCTGCCTATGGAAGTGTGGAGCTCCAGCACCCTCCCTGCCTATGGAAGTGTGGAGCTCCAGCACCCTCCCTGCCTATGGAAGTGTGGAGCTCCAGCACCCTCCCTGCCTATGGAAGTGTGGAGCTCCAGCACCCTCCCTGCCTATGGAAGTGTGGAGCTCCAGCACCCTCCCTGCCTATGGAAGTGTGGAGCTCCAGCACCCTCCCTGCCTATGGAAGTGTGGAGCTCCAGCACCCTCCCTGCCTATGGAAGTGTGGAGCTCCAGCACCCTCCCTGCCTATGGAAGTGTGGAGCTCCAGCACCCTCCCTGCCTATGGAAGTGTGGAGCTCCAGCACCCTCCCTGCCTATGGAAGTGTGGAGCTCCAGCACCCTCCCTGCCTATGGAAGTGTGGAGCTCCAGCACCCTCCCTGCCTATGGAAGTGTGGAGCTCCAGCACCCTCCCTGCCTATGGAAGTGTGGAGCTCCAGCACCCTCCCTGCCTATGGAAGTGTGGAGCTCCAGCACCCTCCCTGCCTATGGAAGTGTGGAGCTCCAGCACCCTCCCTGCCTATGGAAGTGTGGAGCTCCAGCACCCTCCCTGCCTATGGAAGTGTGGAGCTCCAGCACCCTCCCTGCCTATGGAAGTGTGGAGCTCCAGCACCCTCCCTGCCTATGGAAGTGTGGAGCTCCAGCACCCTCCCTGCCTATGGAAGTGTGGAGCTCCAGCACCCTCCCTGCCTATGGAAGTGTGGAGCTCCAGCACCCTCCCTGCCTATGGAAGTGTGGAGCTCCAGCACCCTCCCTGCCTATGGAAGTGTGGAGCTCCAGCACCCTCCCTGCCTATGGAAGTGTGGAGCTCCAGCACCCTCCCTGCCTATGGAAGTGTGGAGCTCCAGCACCCTCCCTGCCTATGGAAGTGTGGAGCTCCAGCACCCTCCCTGCCTATGGAAGTGTGGAGCTCCAGCACCCTCCCTGCCTATGGAAGTGTGGAGCTCCAGCACCCTCCCTGCCTATGGAAGTGTGGAGCTCCAGCACCCTCCCTGCCTATGGAAGTGTGGAGCTCCAGCACCCTCCCTGCCTATGGAAGTGTGGAGCTCCAGCACCCTCCCTGCCTATGGAAGTGTGGAGCTCCAGCACCCTCCCTGCCTATGGAAGTGTGGAGCTCCAGCACCCTCCCTGCCTATGGAAGTGTGGAGCTCCAGCACCCTCCCTGCCTATGGAAGTGTGGAGCTCCAGCACCCTCCCTGCCTATGGAAGTGTGGAGCTCCAGCACCCTCCCTGCCTATGGAAGTGTGGAGCTCCAGCACCCTCCCTGCCTATGGAAGTGTGGAGCTCCAGCACCCTCCCTGCCTATGGAAGTGTGGAGCTCCAGCACCCTCCCTGCCTATGGAAGTGTGGAGCTCCAGCACCCTCCCTGCCTATGGAAGTGTGGAGCTCCAGCACCCTCCCTGCCTATGGAAGTGTGGAGCTCCAGCACCCTCCCTGCCTATGGAAGTGTGGAGCTCCAGCACCCTCCCTGCCTATGGAGGAAGTGTGGAGCTCCAGCACCCTCCCTGCCTATGGAAGTGTGGAGCTCCAGCACCCTCCCTGCCTATGGAAGTGTGGAGCTCCAGCACCCTCCCTGCCTATGGAAGTGTGGAGCTCCAGCACCCTCCCTGCCTATGGAAGTGTGGAGCTCCAGCACCCTCCCTGCCTATGGAAGTGTGGAGCTCCAGCACCCTCCCTGCCTATGGAAGTGTGGAGCTCCAGCACCCTCCCTGCCTATGGAAGTGTGGAGCTCCAGCACCCTCCCTGCCTATGGAAGTGTGGAGCTCCAGCACCCTCCCTGCCTATGGAAGTGTGGAGCTCCAGCACCCTCCCTGCCTATGGAAGTGTGGAGCTCCAGCACCCTCCCTGCCTATGGAAGTGTGGAGCTCCAGCACCCTCCCTGCCTATGGAAGTGTGGAGCTCCAGCACCCTCCCTGCCTATGGAAGTGTGGAGCTCCAGCACCCTCCCTGCCTATGGAAGTGTGGAGCTCCAGCACCCTCCCTGCCTATGGAAGTGTGGAGCTCCAGCACCCTCCCTGCCTATGGAAGTGTGGAGCTCCAGCACCCTCCCTGCCTATGGAAGTGTGGAGCTCCAGCACCCTCCCTGCCTATGGAAGTGTGGAGCTCCAGCACCCTCCCTGCCTATGGAAGTGTGGAGCTCCAGCACCCTCCCTGCCTATGGAAGTGTGGAGCTCCAGCACCCTCCCTGCCTATGGAAGTGTGGAGCTCCAGCACCCTCCCTGCCTATGGAAGTGTGGAGCTCCAGCACCCTCCCTGCCTATGGAAGTGTGGAGCTCCAGCACCCTCCCTGCCTATGGAAGTGTGGAGCTCCAGCACCCTCCCTGCCTATGGAAGTGTGGAGCTCCAGCACCCTCCCTGCCTATGGAAGTGTGGAGCTCCAGCACCCTCCCTGCCTATGGAAGTGTGGAGCTCCAGCACCCTCCCTGCCTATGGAAGTGTGGAGCTCCAGCACCCTCCCTGCCTATGGAAGTGTGGAGCTCCAGCACCCTCCCAGCCTATGGAAGTGTGGAGCTCCAGCACCCTCCCTGCCTATGGAAGTGTGGAGCTCCAGCACCCTCCCTGCCTATGGAAGTGTGGAGCTCCAGCACCCTCCGTGCCTATGGAAGTGTGGAGCTCCAGCACCCTCCCTGCCTATGGAAGTGTGGAGCTCCAGCACCCTCCGTGCCTGGAGCTATGGAAGTATGGAGCTCCAGCACCCTCCGTGCCTATGGAAGTGTGGAGCTCCAGCACCCTCCGTGCCTGGAGCTATGGAAGTGTGGAGCTCCAGCACCCTCCGTGCCTAGGGAAGTGTGGAGCTCCAGCACCCTCCGTGCCTATGGAAGAGCCACCTCCGCGGGCATGCTGCTCAACCACGCCGGCCCAGAGTTCCAGCCGCTCGGCTACACTCTCTCACAAGCCCCGCCTGGAGCTCCCCAGCCCGCCCCTGGTACCTCAACTACCGAGGCCAGCCGCTCGACCAGGCCGGCCCAGAGTTCCAGCCGCTCGGCTTCACTCTCTCACAAGCCCCGCCTGGAGCTCCCCAGCCCGCCCCTGGTACCTCAACTACCGAGGCCAGCCGCTCGACCACGCCGGCGCAGAGTTCCAGCCGCTCGGATAAGCTCTGCCACTCTCCCGCTAAGCAGCCACCGGTAACGGGGAAATGTCGCCGCCTTGTGGACACGCCCTTGTAAATGAATGGGCTTTCGCACTTAGTGCAATTTTCGCCAGCTCCGTGGCTGCAAGTATGGAGCTATGGAGCCACCAGCCAGGCTGGAGCTCTGGAGCTATGGAAGTATGGAGCTCTGGAGCTATGGAGCTATGGAGCTATGGAGCTATGGAGCTATGGAGCTCTGGGGCTATGGAGCTATGGAGCTATGGAGCTATGGAAGTATGGAGCTATGGAGCTATGGAGCTATGGAAGTATGGAGCTATGGAGCTATGGAAGTATGGAGCTCTGGAGCTATGGAGCTATGGAGCCACCAGCCAGCACCCTCCGTGGCTCAACCACGCCGGCCCAGAGTTCCAGCCGCTCGGCTTCACTCTCTCACAAGCCCCGCCTGGAGCTCCCCAGCCCGCCCCTGGTACCTCAACTACCGAGGCCAGCCGCTCGACCAGGCCGGCCGAGAGTTCCAGCCGTT
The DNA here is from genome assembly GCF_054491065.1 of Syngnathus leptorhynchus. NCBI lineage: Eukaryota > Metazoa > Chordata > Actinopteri > Syngnathiformes > Syngnathidae > Syngnathus > Syngnathus leptorhynchus. The sequence goes on along the minus strand of NW_028232413.1, from coordinate 10,561 downwards.
CGGCTTCACTCTCTCACAAGACCCGCCTGGAGCTCCCCGGCCCACCCCTGGTACCTCAACTACCGAGGCCAGCCGCTCGACCACGCCGGCGCAGAGTTCCAGCCGCTCGGATGAGCTCTGCCACTCTCCCGCCGCGCAGCCACCGGTAACGGGGAAATGTCGCCGCCTTGTGGACACGCCGTTGTAAATGAATGGGCTTTCGCACTTAGTGCAATTTTCGCCAACTCTGTGACTGGTGCTATGGAAGTATGGAGCTCTGGTGCTATGGAAGTATGGAGCTATGGAGCTCTGGTGCTATGGAGCTATGGAGCTCTGGTGCTATGGAGCTATGGAGCTCTGGTGCTATGGAAGTGTGGAGCTATGGAGCTATGGAAGTATGGAGCTATGGAGCTATGGAAGTCTGGAGCTATGGAAGTATGGAGCTATGGAGCTATGGAAGTATGGAGCTCTGGAGCTATGGAGCCACCAGCCAGCACCCTCCGTGGCTCAACCACGCCGGCCCAGAGTTCCAGCCGCTCGGCTTCACTCTCTCACAAGCCCCGCCTGGAGCTCCCCGGCCCACCCCTGGTACCTCAACTACCGAGGCCAGCCGCTCGACCACGCCGGCGCAGAGTTCCAGCCGCTCGGATAAGCTCTGCCACTCACCCGCCGCGCAGCCACCGGTAACGGGGAAATGTCGCCGCCTTGTGGACACGCCGTTGTAAATGAATGGGCTTTCGCACTTAGTGCAATTTTCGCCAACTCTCTGACTTAGAGCTATGGAAGTATGGAGCTATGGAGCCACCAGCCACCCAGGCTGGAGCTATGGAGCTCTGGAGGTATGGAGCTCTGGTGCTATGGAAGTATGGAGCTCTGGTGCTATGGAAGTATGGAGCTCTGGTGCTATGGAAGTATGGAGCTATGGAAGTATGGAGCTCTGGTGCTATGGAGCTATGGAGCTCTGGTGCTATGGAAGTATGGAGCTATGGAAGTATGGAGCCCTGGTGCTATGGAGCTATGGAGCTCTGGTGCTATGGAGCTATGGAGCTCTGGTGCTATGGAGCTATGGAGCTCTGGTGCTATGGAGCTATGGAGCTCTGGTGCTATGGAAGTATGGAGCTCTGGTGCTATGGAAGTATGGAGCTCTGGTGCTATGGAAGTATGGAGCTATGGAAGTATGGAGCTCTGGTGCTATGGAGCTATGGAGCTCTGGTGCTATGGAAGTATGGAGCTATGGAAGTATGGAGCTCTGGTGCTATGGAGCTATGGAGCTCTGGTGCTATGGAGGTATGGAGCTCTGGTGCTATGGAGCTATGGAGCTCTGGTGCTATGGAGCTATGGAGCTCTGGTGCTATGGAGCTATGGAGCTCTGGTGCTATGGAGCTATGGAGCTCTGGTGCTATGGAGCTATGGAGCTCTGGAGGTATGGAGCTCTGGTGCTATGGAGCTCTGGAGCTCTGGTGCTATGGAGCTCTGGTGCTATGGAGCTATGGAGCTCTGGAGGTATGGAGCCACCAGCCAGCACCCTCCGTGGCTGGATCAATGGAAGTGTTTTAGGTACCAGGCAGCCAAAGGGCCGAGGCCTCACGCTCGACCACGCCGGCGCAGAGTTCCAGCCGCTCGGATAAGCTCTGTCACTCACCCGCCGCGCAGCCACCGGTAACGGGGAAATGTCGCCGCCTGGCGGACACGCCGTTGTAAATGAATGGGCTTTCGCACTTAGTGCAATTTTCGCCAACTCTCTGACTTAGAGCTATGGAAGTATGGAGCTATGGAGCCACCAGCCACCCAGGCTGGAGCTATGGAGCTCTGGAGGTATGGAGCTCAGGTGCTATGGAAGTATGGAGCTATGGAGCTATGGAAGTATGGAGCTATGGAGCTATGGAGCTCTGGAAGTATGGAGCTATGGAGCTCTGGAGCTATGGAGCCCTGGAGCCCTGGAGCTATGGAGCTCTGGTGCTATGGAGGTATGGAGCTCTGGAGGTATGGAGCTCTGGAGGTATGGAGCTATGGAGCTATGGAGCCCTGGAGCTATGGAGCTATGGAGCCCTGGAGCTATGGAGCTATGGAGCCCTGGAGCTATGGAGCTATGGAGCTCTGGTGCTATGGAGCTATGGAGCTCTGGTGCTATGGAGCTATGGAGCTCTGGTGCTATGGAGCTATGGAGCTCTGGTGCTATGGAGCTATGGAGCTCTGGAAGTATGGAGCTATGGAGCTCTGGAGGTATGGAGCTATGGAGCCCTGGAGCTATGGAGCCCTGGAGCTATGGAAGTATGGAGCTCTGGTGCTATGGAGCTATGGAGCTCTGGTGCTATGGAGCTATGGAGCTCTGGAGCTATGGAGCTCTGGAGGTATGGAGCTATGGAGCTATGGAGCTATGGAGGTATGGAGCTATGGAGCTATGGAAGTATGGAGCTCTGGTGCTATGGAGCTATGGAGCTCTGGTGCTATGGAGCTATGGAGCTCTGGTGCTATGGAGCTATGGAGCTATGGAGCTCTGGAAGTATGGAGCTCTGGTGCTATGGAGCTATGGAGCTCTGGTGCTATGGAGCTATGGAGCTCTGGTGCTATGGAGCTATGGAGCTCTGGTGCTATGGAGCTCTGGTGCTATGGAGCTCTGGTGCTATGGAGCTATGGAGCTCTGGTGCTATGGAGCTATGGAGCTCTGGAGGTATGGAGCTCTGGAGGTATGGAGCTCTGGAGGTATGGAGCTTTGGAGCCCTGGAGCTCTGGAGGTATGGAGCTATGGTGCTATGGAGCTCTGAAGCCATGGAGCTCTGGTGCTATGGAGCTCTGGAGCTCTGGAGGTATGGAGCTCTGGAGGTATGGAGCTATGGAGCCCTGGAGCTCTGGAGGTATGGAGCTATGGTGCTATGGAGCTCTGAAGCCATGGAGCTCTGGTGCTATGGAGCTCTGGAGCTCTGGAGGTATGGAGCTCTGGAGGTATGGAGCTCTGGAGGTATGGAGCTATGGAGCCCTGGAGCTCTGGAGGTATGGAGCTATGGTGCTATGGAGCTCTGAAGCCATGGAGCTCTGGTGCTATGGAGCTCTGGAGGTATGGAGCTCTGGAGGTATGGAGCTCTGGAGGTATGGAGCTATGGAGCCCTGGAGCTCTGGAGGTATGGAGCTATGGTGCTATGGAGCTCTGAAGCCATGGAGCTCTGGTGCTATGGAGCTCTGGAGGTATGGAGCTCTGGAGGTATGGAGCTCTGGAGGTATGGAGCTATGGAGCCCTGGAGCTCTGGAGGTATGGAGCTATGGTGCTATGGAGCTCTGAAGCCATGGAGCTCTGGTGCTATGGAGCTATGGAGCTCTGGTGCTATGGAGCTATGGAGGTATGGAGCCACCAGCCAGCACCCTCCGTGGCTGGATCAATGGAAGTGTTTTAGGTACCAGGCAGCCAAAGGGCCGAGGCCTCACGCTCGACCACGCCGGCGCAGAGTTCCAGCCGCTCGGATAAGCTCTGTCACTCACCCGCCGCGCAGCCACCGGTAACGGGGAAATGTCGCCGCCTGGCGGACACGCCGTTGTAAATGAATGGGCTTTCGCACTTAGTGCAATTTTCGCCAACTCTCTGACTTAGAGCTATGGAAGTATGGAGCTATGGAGCCACCAGCCACCCAGGCTGGAGCTATGGAGCTCTGGAGGTATGGAGCTCAGGTGCTATGGAAGTATGGAGCTATGGAGCTATGGAAGTATGGAGCTATGGAGCTATGGAGCTCTGGAAGTATGGAGCTATGGAGCTCTGGAGGTATGGAGCTATGGAGCCCTGGAGCCCTGGAGCTATGGAGCTCTGGTGCTATGGAGGTACGGAGCTCTGGAGGTATGGAGCTCTGGAGGTATGGAGCTATGGAGCTATGGAGCCCTGGAGCTATGGAGCTATGGAGCCCTGGAGCTATGGAGCTATGGAGCCCTGGAGCTATGGAGCTATGGAGCTCTGGTGCTATGGAGCTATGGAGCTCTGGTGCTATGGAGCTATGGAGCTCTGGTGCTATGGAGCTATGGAGCTCTGGTGCTATGGAGCTATGGAGCTCTGGAAGTATGGAGCTATGGAGCTCTGGAGGTATGGAGCTATGGAGCCCTGGAGCTATGGAGCCCTGGAGCTATGGAAGTATGGAGCTCTGGTGCTATGGAGCTATGGAGCTCTGGTGCTATGGAGCTATGGAGCTCTGGAGCTATGGAGCTCTGGAGGTATGGAGCTATGGAGCTATGGAGCTCTGGAGGTATGGAGCTATGGAGCTATGGAAGTATGGAGCTCTGGTGCTATGGAGCTATGGAGCTCTGGTGCTTTGGAGCTATGGAGCTCTGGTGCTATGGAGCTATGGAGCTATGGAGCTCTGGAAGTATGGAGCTCTGGTGCTATGGAGCTATGGAGCTCTGGTGCTATGGAGCTATGGAGCTCTGGTGCTATGGAGCTATGGAGCTCTGGTGCTATGGAGCTCTGGTGCTATGGAGCTCTGGTGCTATGGAGCTATGGAGCTCTGGTGCTATGGAGCTATGGAGCTCTGGAGGTATGGAGCTCTGGAGGTATGGAGCTCTGGAGGTATGGAGCTTTGGAGCCCTGGAGCTCTGGAGGTATGGAGCTATGGTGCTATGGAGCTCTGAAGCCATGGAGCTCTGGTGCTATGGAGCTCTGGAGCTCTGGAGGTATGGAGCTCTGGAGGTATGGAGCTATGGAGCCCTGGAGCTCTGGAGGTATGGAGCTATGGTGCTATGGAGCTCTGAAGCCATGGAGCTCTGGTGCTATGGAGCTCTGGAGCTCTGGAGGTATGGAGCTCTGGAGGTATGGAGCTATGGAGCCCTGGAGCTCTGGAGGTATGGAGCTATGGTGCTATGGAGCTCTGAAGCCATGGAGCTCTGGTGCTATGGAGCTCTGGAGCTCTGGAGGTATGGAGCTCTGGAGGTATGGAGCTCTGGAGGTATGGAGCTATGGAGCCCTGGAGCTCTGGAGGTATGGAGCTATGGTGCTATGGAGCTCTGAAGCCATGGAGCTCTGGTGCTATGGAGCTCTGGAGGTATGGAGCTCTGGAGGTATGGAGCTCTGGAGGTATGGAGCTATGGAGCCCTGGAGCTCTGGAGGTATGGAGCTATGGTGCTATGGAGCTCTGAAGCCATGGAGCTCTGGTGCTATGGAGCTCTGGAGGTATGGAGCTCTGGAGGTATGGAGCTCTGGAGGTATGGAGCTATGGAGCCCTGGAGCTCTGGAGGTATGGAGCTATGGTGCTATGGAGCTCTGAAGCCATGGAGCTCTGGTGCTATGGAGCTCTGGAGGTATGGAGCTCTGGAGGTATGGAGCTCTGGAGGTATGGAGCTATGGAGCCCTGGAGCTCTGGAGGTATGGAGCTATGGTGCTATGGAGCTCTGAAGCCATGGAGCTCTGGTGCTATGGAGCTATGGAGCTCTGGTGCTATGGAGCTATGGAGGTATGGAGCCACCAGCCAGCACCCTCCGTGGCTGGATCAATGGAAGTGTTTTAGGTACCAGGCAGCCAAAGGGCCGAGGCCTCACGCTCGACCACGCCGGCGCAGAGTTCCAGCCGCTCGGATAAGCTCTGTCACTCACCCGCCGCGCAGCCACCGGTAACGGGGAAATGTCGCCGCCTTGTGGACACGCCGTTGTAAATGAATGGGCTTTCGCACTTAGTGCAATTTTCGCCAACTCTCTGACTTAGAGCTATGGAAGTATGGAGCTATGGAGCCACCAGCCACCAAGGCTGGAGCTCTGGAGCTCTGGAGGTATGGAGCTCTGGTGCTATGGAAGTATGGAGCTCTGGTGCTATGGAAGTATGGAGGTATGGAAGTATGGAGCTATGGAAGTATGGAGCTATGGAGCTCTGGAAGTATGGAGCTATGGAGCTCTGGAGGTATGGAGCCCTGGAGCTATGGAGCCCTGGAGCTATGGAAGTATGGAGCTCTGGTGCTATGGAGCTATGGAGCTCTGGTGCTATGATGCTATGGAGCTATGGAGCTCTGGAGCTATGGAGCTCTGGAGGTATGGAGCTATGGAGCTATGGAGCTCTGGAGGTATGGAGCTATGGAGCTATGGAAGTATGGAGCTCTGGTGCTATGGAGCTATGGAGCTCTGGTGCTATGGAGCTATGGAGCTCTGGTGCTATGGAGCTATGGAGCTATGGAGCTCTGGAAGTATGGAGCTCTGGTGCTATGGAGCTATGGAGCTCTGGTGCTATGGAGCTATGGAGCTCTGGTGCTATGGAGCTCTGGTGCTATGGAGCTCTGGTGCTATGGAGCTATGGAGCTCTGGTGCTATGGAGCTCTGGAGGTATGGAGCTCTGGAGGTATGGAGCTCTGGAGGTATGGAGCTATGGAGCCCTGGAGCTCTGGAGGTATGGAGCTATGGTGCTATGGAGCTCTGAAGCCATGGAGCTCTGGTGCTATGGAGCTATGGAGCTCTGGTGCTATGGAGCTATGGAGCTATGGAGCTCTGGAAGTATGGAGCTCTGGTGCTATGGAGCTATGGAGCTCTGGTGCTATGGAGCTATGGAGCTCTGGTGCTATGGAGCTATGGAGCTCTGGTGCTATGGAGCTCTGGTGCTATGGAGCTCTGGTGCTATGGAGCTATGGAGCTCTGGTGCTATGGAGCTATGGAGCTCTGGAGGTATGGAGCTCTGGAGGTATGGAGCTCTGGAGGTATGGAGCTATGGAGCCCTGGAGCTCTGGAGGTATGGAGCTATGGTGCTATGGAGCTCTGAAGCCATGGAGCTCTGGTGCTATGGAGCTCTGGAGCTCTGGAGGTATGGAGCTCTGGAGGTATGGAGCTATGGAGCCCTGGAGCTCTGGAGGTATGGAGCTATGGTGCTATGGAACTCTGAAGCCATGGAGCTCTGGTGCTATGGAGCTCTGGAGCTCTGGAGGTATGGAGCTCTGGAGGTATGGAGCTCTGGAGGTATGGAGCTATGGAGCCCTGGAGCTCTGGAGGTATGGAGCTATGGTGCTATGGAGCTCTGAAGCCATGGAGCTCTGGTGCTATGGAGCTCTGGAGGTATGGAGCTCTGGAGGTATGGAGCTCTGGAGGTATGGAGCTCTGGAGCCCTGGAGCTCTGGAGGTATGGAGCTATGGTGCTATGGAGCTCTGAAGCCATGGAGCTCTGGTGCTATGGAGCTCTGGAGGTATGGAGCTCTGGAGGTATGGAGCTCTGGAGGTATGGAGCTATGGAGCCCTGGAGCTCTGGAGGTATGGAGCTATGGTGCTATGGAGCTCTGAAGCCATGGAGCTCTGGTGCTATGGAGCTATGGAGCTCTGGTGCTATGGAGCTATGGAGGTATGGAGCCACCAGCCAGCACCCTCCGTGGCTGGATCAATGGAAGTGTTTTAGGTACCAGGCAGCCAAAGGGCTGAGGCCTCACGCTCGACCACGCCGGCGCAGAGTTCCAGCCGCTCGGATAAGCTCTGTCACTCACCCGCCGCGCAGCCACCGGTAACGGGGAAATGTCGCCGCCTTGTGGACACGCCGTTGTAAATGAATGGGCTTTCGCACTTAGTGCAATTTTCGCCAACTCTCTGACTGGAGCTATGGAAGTATGGAGCTATGGAGCCACCAGCCACCCAGGCTGGAGCTATGGAGCTCTGGAGGTATGGAGCTCTGGTGCTATGGAAGTATGGAGCTATGGAGCTATGGAAGTATGGAGCTATGGAGCTATGGAGCTCTGGAAGTATGGAGCTATGGAGCTCTGGAGGTATGGAGCTATGGAGCCCTGGAGCCCTGGAGCTATGGAGCCCTGGAGCTATGGAGCTATGGAGCCCTGGAGCTATGGAGCTATGGAGCCCTGGAGCTATGGAGCTATGGAGCTCTGGTGCTATGGAGCTATGGAGCTCTGGTGCTATGGAGCTATGGAGCTCTGGTGCTATGGAGCTATGGAGCTCTGGTGCTATGGAGCTATGGAGCTCTGGAAGTATGGAGCTATGGAGCTCTGGAGGTATGGAGCTATGGAGCTCTGGAGGTATGGAGCTATGGAGCCCTGGAGCTATGGAGCCCTGGAGCTATGGAAGTATGGAGCTCTGGTGCTATGGAGCTATGGAGCTCTGGTGCTATGGAGCTATGGAGCTCTGGAGCTATGGAGCTCTGGAGGTATGGAGCTATGGAGCTCTGGAGGTATGGAGCTATGGAGCTATGGAAGTATGGAGCTCTGGTGCTATGGAGCTATGGAGCTCTGGTGCTATGGAGCTATGGAGCTCTGGTGCTATGGAGCTATGGAGCTATGGAGCTCTGGAAGTATGGAGCTCTGGTGCTATGGAGCTATGGAGCTCTGGTGCTATGGAGCTATGGAGCTCTGGTGCTATGGAGCTATGGAGCTCTAGTGCTATGGAGCTATGGTGCTATGGAGCTCTGGTGCTATGGAGCTATGGAGCTCTGGTGCTATGGAGCTATGGAGCTCTGGAAGTATGGAGCTCTGGTGCTATGGAAGTATGGAGCTATGGAGGTATGGAAGTATGGAGCTATGGAAGTATGGAGCTATGGAGCTCTGGAAGTATGGAGCTATGGAGCTCTGGAGGTATGGAGCCCTGGAGCTATGGAGCCCTGGAGCTATGGAAGTATGGAGCTCTGGTGCTATGGAGCTATGGAGCTCTGGTGCTATGGAGCTATGGAGCTATGGAGCTCTGGAGCTATGGAGCTCTGGAGGTATGGAGCTATGGAGCTATGGAGCTCTGGAGGTATGGAGCTATGGAGCTATGGAAGTATGGAGCTCTGGTGCTATGGAGCTATGGAGCTCTGGTGCTATGGAGCTATGGAGCTCTGGTGCTATGGAGCTATGGAGCTCTGGAGGTATGGAGCTCTGGAGGTATGGAGCTCTGGAGGTATGGAGCTTTGGAGCCCTGGAGCTCTGGAGGTATGGAGCTATGGTGCTATGGAGCTCTGAAGCCATGGAGCTCTGGTGCTATGGAGCTCTGGAGCTCTGGAGGTATGGAACTCTGGAGGTATGGAGCTATGGAGCCCTGGAGCTCTGGAGGTATGGAGCTATGGTGCTATGGAGCTCTGAAGCCATGGAGCTCTGGTGCTATGGAGCTCTGGCGCTCTGGAGGTATGGAGCTCTGGAGGTATGGAGCTATGGAGCCCTGGTGCTCTGGAGGTACGGAGCTATGGTGCTATGGAGCTCTGAAGCCATGGAGCTCTGGTGCTATGGAGCTCTGGAGCTCTGGAGGTATGGAGCTCTGGAGGTATGGAGCTCTGGAGGTATGGAGCTATGGAGCCCTGGAGCTCTGGAGGTATGGAGCTATGGTGCTATGGAGCTCTGAAGCCATGGAGCTCTGGTGCTATGGAGCTCTGGAGGTATGGAGCTCTGGAGGTATGGAGCTCTGGAGGTATGGAGCTATGGAGCCCTGGAGCTCTGGAGGTATGGAGCTATGGTGCTATGGAGCTCTGAAGCCATGGAGCTCTGGTGCTATGGAGCTATGGAGCTCTGGTGCTATGGAGCCCTGGAGCTATGGAGCTATGGAGCTCTGGTGCTATGGAGCTATGGAGCTCTGGTGCTATGGAGCTATGGAGCTCTGGTGCTATGGAGCTATGGAGCTCTGGTGCTATGGAGCTATGGAGCTCTGGAAGTATGGAGCTATGGAGCTCTGGAGGTATGGAGCTATGGAGCTCTGGAGGTATGGAGCTATGGAGCCCTGGAGCTATGGAGCCCTGGAGCTATGGAAGTATGGAGCTCTGGTGCTATGGAGCTATGGAGCTCTGGTGCTATGGAGCTATGGAGCTCTGGAGCTATGGAGCTCTGGAGGTATGGAGCTATGGAGCTCTGGAGGTATGGAGCTATGGAGCTATGGAAGTATGGAGCTCTGGTGCTATGGAGCTATGGAGCTCTGGTGCTATGGAGCTATGGAGCTCTGGTGCTATGGAGCTATGGAGCTATGGAGCTCTGGAAGTATGGAGCTCTGGTGCTATGGAGCTATGGAGCTCTGGTGCTATGGAGCTATGGAGCTCTGGTGCTATGGAGCTATGGAGCTCTGGTGCTATGGAGCTATGGTGCTATGGAGCTCTGGTGCTATGGAGCTATGGAGCTCTGGTGCTATGGAGCTATGGAGCTCTGGAAGTATGGAGCTCTGGTGCTATGGAAGTATGGAGCTATGGAGGTATGGAAGTATGGAGCTATGGAAGTATGGAGCTATGGAGCTCTGGAAGTATGGAGCTATGGAGCTCTGGAGGTATGGAGCCCTGGAGCTATGGAGCCCTGGAGCTATGGAAGTATGGAGCTCTGGTGCTATGGAGCTATGGAGCTCTGGTGCTATGGAGCTATGGAGCTATGGAGCTCTGGAGCTATGGAGCTCTGGAGGTATGGAGCTATGGAGCTATGGAGCTATGGAGCTCTGGAGGTATGGAGCTATGGAGCTATGGAAGTATGGAGCTCTGGTGCTATGGAGCTATGGAGCTCTGGTGCTATGGAGCTATGGAGCTCTGGTGCTATGGAGCTATGGAGCTCTGGAGGTATGGAGCTCTGGAGGTATGGAGCTTTGGAGCCCTGGAGCTCTGGAGGTATGGAGCTATGGTGCTATGGAGCTCTGAAGCCATGGAGCTCTGGTGCTATGGAGCTCTGGAGCTCTGGAGGTATGGAACTCTGGAGGTATGGAG
>NW_028232412.1:27500-37099 GCF_054491065.1 Syngnathus leptorhynchus | reverse complement strand
CCAGCTGGAGCTCGGGAGCGGCTTTTTGCACAAGATCACGCCGTGTTAGGCTTCCAGGACCTCGGCTAAGCAATTTTAACGGGTCGCCCGGTTCTTTTTTGATCCAGCCCGGTTCTTTGTTTTTTATCCAGCCCGGTTCTTTTCACACTTCCAGCTGGAGCTCGGCAGCGGCTATTTGCACAAGATCACGCCGGGTTAGGCTTCCAGGACCTCGGCTAAGCAATTTTAACGGGTCGCCCGGTTCTTTTTTGATCCAGCCCGGTTCTTTTTTTTATCCAGCCCGGTTCTTTTCACACTTCCAGCTGGAGCTCGGGAGCGGCTTTTTGCACAAGATCACGCCGTGTTAGGCTTCCAGGACCTCGGCTAAGCAATTTTAACGGGTCGCCCGGTTCTTTTTTGATCCAGCCCGGTTCTTTTTTTTATCCAGCCTGGTTCTTTTTACACTTCCAGCTGGAGCTCGGGAGCGGCTTTTTGCACAAGAACACGCCGTGTTAGGCTTCCAGGACCTCGGCTAAGCAATTTTAACGGGCCGCCCGGTTCTTTTTTTGATCCAGCCCGGTTCTTTTTACACTTCCAGCTGGAGCTCAGCAGCGGCTTTTTGCACAAGATCACGCCGGGTTAGGCTTCCAGGACCTCGGCTAAGCACTTGTAACGGGCCCTGGTCCACCCCTGCCAGCGCATTTCAAAACTTGGCATTAATTTCGACCTAAGAGACGAAGTCTGATTTTTTTCTACCACTTGGGCGGCCTTTTTGCACCCAGAACACCCGCACCGGCACCATAAATTCGAAGGGTGCCGAGTGCGTCGGCGCAGATTCTGCGACGGAGTGACACTTCCCTCTTGTGGACATTCGGCGGTAGGTGAAATGCGCACTCGGTCTTCTCTTTTCTTTTCCTTCCAGTGAAACTTTGGCAACATTCTGCGAGCTGCTGGCTTCCAGAACCTCGGCCAAGCAGGTGGAGGATTTTTTTCCACTTCCAGCTGGAGGTGAGGAGGGACTTTTTGGGCAAGATCACGCCGACTTAGCAAGCAAGGTGGAAGTGCCAGCATGCAGTGGCTGGAAGTGTGGATGTGGAGCTCCAGCACCCTCCCTGCCTATGGAAGTGTGGAGCTCCAGCACCCTCCCTGCCTATGGAAGTGTGGAGCTCCAGCACCCTCCCTGCCTATGGAAGTGTGGAGCTCCAGCACCCTCCCTGCCTATGGAAGTGTGGAGCTCCAGCACCCTCCCTGCCTATGGAAGTGTGGAGCTCCAGCACCCTCCCTGCCTATGGAAGTGTGGAGCTCCAGCACCCTCCCTGCCTATGGAAGTGTGGAGCTCCAGCACCCTCCCTGCCTATGGAAGTGTGGAGCTCCAGCACCCTCCCTGCCTATGGAAGTGTGGAGCTCCAGCACCCTCCCTGCCTATGGAAGTGTGGAGCTCCAGCACCCTCCCTGCCTATGGAAGTGTGGAGCTCCAGCACCCTCCCTGCCTATGGAAGTGTGGAGCTCCAGCACCCTCCCTGCCTATGGAAGTGTGGAGCTCCAGCACCCTCCCTGCCTATGGAAGTGTGGAGCTCCAGCACCCTCCCTGCCTATGGAAGTGTGGAGCTCCAGCACCCTCCCTGCCTATGGAAGTGTGGAGCTCCAGCACCCTCCCTGCCTATGGAAGTGTGGAGCTCCAGCACCCTCCCTGCCTATGGAAGTGTGGAGCTCCAGCACCCTCCCTGCCTATGGAAGTGTGGAGCTCCAGCACCCTCCCTGCCTATGGAAGTGTGGAGCTCCAGCACCCTCCCTGCCTATGGAAGTGTGGAGCTCCAGCACCCTCCCTGCCTATGGAAGTGTGGAGCTCCAGCACCCTCCCTGCCTATGGAAGTGTGGAGCTCCAGCACCCTCCCTGCCTATGGAAGTGTGGAGCTCCAGCACCCTCCCTGCCTATGGAAGTGTGGAGCTCCAGCACCCTCCCTGCCTATGGAAGTGTGGAGCTCCAGCACCCTCCCTGCCTATGGAAGTGTGGAGCTCCAGCACCCTCCCTGCCTATGGAAGTGTGGAGCTCCAGCACCCTCCCTGCCTATGGAAGTGTGGAGCTCCAGCACCCTCCCTGCCTATGGAAGTGTGGAGCTCCAGCACCCTCCCTGCCTATGGAAGTGTGGAGCTCCAGCACCCTCCCTGCCTATGGAAGTGTGGAGCTCCAGCACCCTCCCTGCCTATGGAAGTGTGGAGCTCCAGCACCCTCCCTGCCTATGGAAGTGTGGAGCTCCAGCACCCTCCCTGCCTATGGAAGTGTGGAGCTCCAGCACCCTCCCTGCCTATGGAAGTGTGGAGCTCCAGCACCCTCCCTGCCTATGGAAGTGTGGAGCTCCAGCACCCTCCCTGCCTATGGAAGTGTGGAGCTCCAGCACCCTCCCTGCCTATGGAAGTGTGGAGCTCCAGCACCCTCCCTGCCTATGGAAGTGTGGAGCTCCAGCACCCTCCCTGCCTATGGAAGTGTGGAGCTCCAGCACCCTCCCTGCCTATGGAAGTGTGGAGCTCCAGCACCCTCCCTGCCTATGGAAGTGTGGAGCTCCAGCACCCTCCCTGCCTATGGAAGTGTGGAGCTCCAGCACCCTCCCTGCCTATGGAAGTGTGGAGCTCCAGCACCCTCCCTGCCTATGGAAGTGTGGAGCTCCAGCACCCTCCCTGCCTATGGAAGTGTGGAGCTCCAGCACCCTCCCTGCCTATGGAAGTGTGGAGCTCCAGCACCCTCCCTGCCTATGGAAGTGTGGAGCTCCAGCACCCTCCCTGCCTATGGAAGTGTGGAGCTCCAGCACCCTCCCTGCCTATGGAAGTGTGGAGCTCCAGCACCCTCCCTGCCTATGGAAGTGTGGAGCTCCAGCACCCTCCCTGCCTATGGAAGTGTGGAGCTCCAGCACCCTCCCTGCCTATGGAAGTGTGGAGCTCCAGCACCCTCCCTGCCTATGGAAGTGTGGAGCTCCAGCACCCTCCCTGCCTATGGAAGTGTGGAGCTCCAGCACCCTCCCTGCCTATGGAAGTGTGGAGCTCCAGCACCCTCCCTGCCTATGGAAGTGTGGAGCTCCAGCACCCTCCCTGCCTATGGAAGTGTGGAGCTCCAGCACCCTCCCTGCCTATGGAAGTGTGGAGCTCCAGCACCCTCCCTGCCTATGGAAGTGTGGAGCTCCAGCACCCTCCCTGCCTATGGAAGTGTGGAGCTCCAGCACCCTCCCTGCCTATGGAAGTGTGGAGCTCCAGCACCCTCCCTGCCTATGGAAGTGTGGAGCTCCAGCACCCTCCCTGCCTATGGAAGTGTGGAGCTCCAGCACCCTCCCTGCCTATGGAAGTGTGGAGCTCCAGCACCCTCCCTGCCTATGGAAGTGTGGAGCTCCAGCACCCTCCCTGCCTATGGAAGTGTGGAGCTCCAGCACCCTCCCTGCCTATGGAAGTGTGGAGCTCCAGCACCCTCCCTGCCTATGGAAGTGTGGAGCTCCAGCACCCTCCCTGCCTATGGAAGTGTGGAGCTCCAGCACCCTCCCTGCCTATGGAAGTGTGGAGCTCCAGCACCCTCCCTGCCTATGGAAGTGTGGAGCTCCAGCACCCTCCCTGCCTATGGAAGTGTGGAGCTCCAGCACCCTCCCTGCCTATGGAAGTGTGGAGCTCCAGCACCCTCCCTGCCTATGGAAGTGTGGAGCTCCAGCACCCTCCCTGCCTATGGAAGTGTGGAGCTCCAGCACCCTCCCTGCCTATGGAAGTGTGGAGCTCCAGCACCCTCCCTGCCTATGGAAGTGTGGAGCTCCAGCACCCTCCCTGCCTATGGAAGTGTGGAGCTCCAGCACCCTCCCTGCCTATGGAAGTGTGGAGCTCCAGCACCCTCCCTGCCTATGGAAGTGTGGAGCTCCAGCACCCTCCCTGCCTATGGAAGTGTGGAGCTCCAGCACCCTCCCTGCCTATGGAAGTGTGGAGCTCCAGCACCCTCCGTGCCTAGGGAAGTGTGGAGCTCCAGCACCCTCCGTGCCTATGGAAGAGCCACCTCCGCGGGCATGCTGCTCAACCACGCCGGCCCAGAGTTCCAGCCGCTCGGCTACACTCTCTCACAAGCCCCGCCTGGAGCTCCCCAGCCCGCCCCTGGTACCTCAACTACCGAGGCCAGCCGCTCGACCAGGCCGGCCCAGAGTTCCAGCCGCTCGGATAAGCTCTGTCACTCTCCCGCTAAGCAGCCACCGGTAACGGGGAAATGTCGCCGCCTTGTGGACACGCCGTTGTAAATGAATGGGCTTTCGCACTTAGTGCAATTTTCGCCAGCTCCGTGGCTGCAAGTATGGAGCTATGGAGCTATGGAGCCACCAGACAGGCTGGAGCTCTGGAGCTATGGAAGTATGGAGCTCTGGAGCTATGGAGCTATGGAGCTATGGAGCTCTGGGGCTATGGAGCTATGGAGCTATGGAGCTCTGGAGCTCTGGTGCTATGGAGCTCTGGAGCTCTGGTGCTATGGAGCTATGGAGCTATGGAGCTATGGAGCTATGGAGCTATGGAAGTCTGGAGCTATGGAAGTATGGAGCTATGGAAGTATGGAGCTATGGAGCTATGGAGCTATGGAGCCACCAGCCAGCACCCTCCGTGGCTCAACCACGCCGGCCCAGAGTTCCAGCCGCTCGGCTTCACTCTCTCACAAGCCCCGCCTGGAGCTCCCCAGCCCGCCCCTGGTACCTCAACTACCGAGGCCAGCCGCTCGACCAGGCCGGCCCAGAGTTCCAGCCGCTCGGCTTCACTCTCTCACAAGACCCGCCTGGAGCTCCCCGGCCCACCCCTGGTACCTCAACTACCGAGGCCAGCCGTTCGACCACGCCGGCGCAGAGTTCCAGCCGCTCGGATAAGCTCTGTCACTCTCCTGCCGCGCAGCCACCGGTAACGGGGAAATGTCGCCGCCTTGTGGACACGCCCTTGTAAATGAATGGGCTTTCGCACTTAGTGCAATTTTCGCCAACTCTCTGACTGGAGCTATGGAAGTATGGAGCTATGGAGCCACCAGCCACCCAGGCTGGAGCTATGGAGCTCTGGTGCTATGGAGCTCTGGTGCTATGGAGCTATGGAGCTCTGGAGCTCTGGTGCTATGGAGCTATGGAGCTCTGGAAGTATGGAGCTATGGAGCTCTGGAGGTATGGAGCTATGGAGCCCTGGAGCCCTGGAGCTATGGAGCCCTGGAGCTATGGAGCCCTGGAGCCCTGGAGCTATGGAGCCCTGGAGCTATGGAGCTATGGAGCTCTGGTGCTATGGAGCTATGGAGCTCTGGTGCTATGGAGCTATGGAGCTCTGGTGCTATGGAGCTATGGAGCTCTGGTGCTATGGAGCTATGGAGCTCTGGTGCTATGGAGCTATGGAGCTGGTGCTATGGAGCTATGGAGCTCTGGTGCTATGGAGCTATGGAGCTCTGGTGCTATGGAGCTCTGGTGCTATGGAGCTATGGAGCTCTGGTGCTATGGAGCTATGGAGCTCTGGTGCTATGGAGCTATGGAGCTCTGGTGCTATGGAGCTCTGGTGCTATGGAGCTATGGAGCTCTGGTGCTATGGAGCTCTGGAGCTCTGGAGGTATGGAGCTATGGAGGTATGGAGCCACCAGCCAGCACCCTCCGTGGCTGGATCAATGGAAGTGTTTAGGTACCAGGCGGCCAAAGTGCCGAGGCCTCACGCTCGACCACGCCGGCGCAGAGTTCCAGCCGCTCGGATGAGCTCTGTCACTCTCCCGCCGCGCAGCCACCGGTAACGGGGAAATGTCGCCGCCTTGTGGACACGCCGTTGTAAATGAATGGGCTTTCGCACTTAGTGCAATTTTCGCCAACTCTCTGACTTAGAGCTATGGAAGTATGGAGCTATGGAGCCACCAGCCACCCAGGCTGGAGCTATGGAGCTCTGGAGCTCTGGTGCTATGGAGCTCTGGAGGTATGGAGCTATGGAGCTATGGAGCTATGGAGCTATGGAGCCCTGGAGCTCTGGAGGTATGGAGCTATGGTGCTATGGAGCTCTGAAGCCATGGAGCTCTGGTGCTATGGAGCTCTGGAGCTCTGGAGGTATGGAGCTCTGGAGGTATGGAGCTATGGAGCCCTGGAGCCCTGGAGCTATGGAGCCCTGGAGCTATGGAGCCCTGGAGCCCTGGAGCTATGGAGCCCTGGAGCTATGGAGCCCTGGAGCCCTGGAGCTATGGAGCCCTGGAGCTATGGAGCTATGGAGCCCTGGAGCTATGGAGCTATGGAGCTATGGAGCTCTGGTGCTATGGAGCTATGGAGCTCTGGTGCTATGGAGCTATGGAGCTCTGGTGCTATGGAGCTATGGAGCTCTGGTGCTATGGAGCTATGGAGCTCTGGTGCTATGGAGCTCTGGTGCTATGGAGCTATGGAGCTCTGGTGCTATGGAGCTATGGAGCTCTGGTGCTATGGAGCTATGGAGCTCTGGTGCTATGGAGCTATGGAGCTCTGGAGGTATGGAGCTATGGAGGTATGGAGCCACCAGCCAGCACCCTCCGAGGCTGGATCAATGGAAGTGTTTTAGGTACCAGGCAGCCAAAGGGCCGAGGCCTCACTCTCGACCACGCCGGCGCAGAGTTCCAGCCGCTCGGATAAGCTCTGTCACTCACCCGCCGCGCAGCCACCGGTAACGGGGAAATGTCGCCGCCTTGTGGACACGCCGTTGTAAATGAATGGGCTTTCGCACTTAGTGCAATTTTCGCCAGCTCCGTGGCTGCAAGTATGGAGCTATGGAGCCACCAGCCAGCCAGGCTGGAGCTATGGAAGTATGGAGCCATGGAGCTCCGGAGCTATGGAAGTATGGAGCTATGGAGCTATGGAGCTCTGGAGCTCTGGAGCTCTGGAGCTATGGAGCTATGGAGCCCTGGAGCTATGGAGCTATGGAGCCCTGGTGCTATGGAGCTATGGAGCTCTGGTGCTATGGAGCTATGGAGCTCTGGTGCTATGGAAGCTATGGAGCTCTGGTGCTATGGAGCTATGGAGCTCTGGTGCTATGGAGCTATGGAGCTCTGGTGCTATGGAGCTATGGAGCTCTGGTGCTATGGAGCTATGGAGCTCTGGTGCTATGGAGCTCTGGAGCTCTGGTGCTATGGAGCTCTGGAGCTCTGGTGCTATGGAGCTATGGAGCTCTGGTGCTATGGAGCTATGGAGCTCTGGTGCTATGGAGCTATGGAGCTCTGGAGGTATGGAGCTATGGAGGTATGGAGCCACCAGCCAGCACCCTCCGTGGCTGGATCAATGGAAGTGTTTAGGTACCAGGCGGCCAAAGTGCCGAGGCCTCACGCTCGACCACGCCGGCGCAGAGTTCCAGCCGCTCGGATGAGCTCTGTCACTCTCCCGCCGCGCAGCCACCGGTAACGGGGAAATGTCGCCGCCTTGTGGACACGCCGTTGTAAATGAATGGGCTTTCGCACTTAGTGCAATTTTCGCCAACTCTCTGACTTAGAGCTATGGAAGTATGGAGCTATGGAGCCACCAGCCACCCAGGCTGGAGCTATGGAGCTCTGGAGCTATGGAGCTCTGGTGCTATGGAGCTATGGAGCTCTGGTGCTATGGAGCTATGGAGCTCTGGTGCTATGGAGCTATGGAGCTCTGGTGCTATGGAGCTATGTAGCTCTGGTGCTATGGAGCTATGGAGCTCTGGTGCTATGGAGCTATGGAGCTCTGGTGCTATGGAGCTATGGAGCTCTGGTGCTATGGAGCTATGGAGCTCTGGTGCTATGGAGCTATGGAGCTATGGAGCCACCAGCCAGCACCCTCCGTGGCTGGATCAATGGAAGTGTTTTAGGTACCAGGCAGCCAAAGGGCCGGGGCCTCACGCTCGACCACGCCGGCGCAGAGTTCCAGCCGCTCGGATAAGCTCTGTCACTCACCCGCCACGCAGCCACCGGTAACGGGGAAATGTCGCCGCCTGGCGGACACGCCGTTGTAAATGAATGGGCTTTCGCACTTAGTGCAATTTTCGCCAACTCTCTGACTGGAGCTATGGAAGTATGGAGCTATGGAGCCACCAGCCACCCAGGCTGGAGCTATGGAGCTCTGGAGGTATGGAGCTATGGAGCCCTGGAGCTATGGAGCTATGGAGCCCTGGAGCTATGGAGCCCTGGAGCTATGGAGCTATGGAGCCCTGGTGCTATGGAGCTATGGAGCTCTGGTGCTATGGAGCTATGGAGCTCTGGTGCTATGGAGCTATGGAGCTCTGGTGCTATGGAGCTATGGAGCTCTGGTGCTATGGAGCTATGGAGCTCTGGTGCTATGGAGCTATGGAGCTCTGGTGCTATGGAGCTCTGGAGCTCTGGAGGTATGGAGCCACCAGCCAGCACCCTCCGTGGCTGGATCAATGGAAGTGTTTTAGGTACCAGGCAGCCAAAGGGCCGAGGCCTCACGCTCGACCACGCCGGCGCAGAGTTCCAGCCGCTCGGATAAGCTCTGTCACTCACCCGCCGCGCAGCCACCGGTAACGGGGAAATGTCGCCGCCTGGCGGACACGCCGTTGTAAATGAATGGGCTTTCGCACTTAGTGCAATTTTAGCCAACTCCGTGGCTGCAAGTATGGAAGTATGGAGCTATGGAGCCACCAGCCAGCACCCTCCGCGGCTGGAGCTATGGAGCTCCGGGGCTATGGAGCTCCGGGGCTATGGAGCTCCGGGGCTATGGAGCTATGGAGCTATGGAGCTCCGGGGCTATGGAGCTATGGAGCTCCGGGGCTATGGAGCTATGGAGCTCCGGGGCTATGGAGCTCCGGGGCTATGGAGCTCCGGGGCTATGGAGCTATGGAGCTATGGAGCTCCGGGGCTATGGAGCTATGGAGCTCCGGGGCTATGGAGCTATGGAGCTCCGGGGCTATGGAGCTCCGGGGCTATGGAGCTATGGAGCTCCGGGGCTATGGAGCTATGGAGCTCCGGGGCTATGGAGCTCTGGAGCTCTGGAAGTATGGATGATCCAGCACCCTCCGTGGCTGACCGCTGGTGCTCGGGGCCGGTGAACTCGGCACCCGCCTCCGGCGGGTGCCTCGGTGACCGCCGTCGCTTGGGGCCAGTGAACTCGGCACCCGCCTTCGGCGGGTGCCTCGGTGACCGGTTGTCGCTTGGGGCCAGTGAACTCGGCACCCGCCTTCGGCGGGTGCCTCGGTGACCGGTTGTCGCTTGGGGCCGGTGAACTCGGCACCCGCCTTCGGCGGGTGCCTCGGTGACCGGTTGTCGCTTGGGGCCGGTGAACTCGGCACCCGCCTTCGGCGGGTGCCTCGGTGACCGGTTGTCGCTTGGGGCCGGTGAACTCGGCACCCGCCTTCGGCGGGTGCCTCGGTGGCGGTCGGGGTTGGTGCTTGGGGACCGGCTTCGCTTCTGGAAGTCTGGGGGAGGCGGTCTGGTGGTGGTGGCCGACGTTGATGGTGGTGGGGCGGGAAGAAGAAGGTTATAGTCCCCAGCCCGCCGCATAGGAAAATTTTAGGTACCAGGAGTGGATTTTTTTTTGCACCGGCGGTTAGGGGCCGACGCCTTGGTTTGGTGTCCGGGGAAAGTGCCTGCCGCCCGGCCCGGAGAAAGATTAGGCCCCCAGCCCGCCGCGGAGGAAAATTTTAGGTACCAGGAGTGGATTTTTTTTGCACCGGCG